>NW_028283635.1:527500-769360 GCF_059441095.1 Idiotropiscis lumnitzeri | reverse complement strand
ATTTTTAGGCTCTCTCTAGTGAGCCTGCCATGGCCATGGTCTTTCTGGAGTTCACCACACCCGCTGGAATCCTCAGGTATCTTGGCTTCCCGCTCGAAGGACCAAAATAATGTCAGGTTCAATCACCTAAGCATTCACTGAACAAAGGCAAAATGAATGAAAGGAAGACAAGAGTTGATCTTTTACTCGCGAGGAGAACGAACGGAGGTGTGCTCAGTTACATCTCCAACTTCGTTCTGGAGCACACTCCGCCGAGCCCTCTATTTTATTTGGGAAGTCCCTAAACAATACAATGTATTTGCACTAAGGAACGAAGGGGGGAGCACCAGCAGGAACATGTAAACATTTCAGACACAAGAGGAAAGACAGACATCAATGGCAGTCATTTACTGATTGAAAAGGCAGATATGCCTTTTAGTGCTCTGGCACTAAAGTCTCAGTCCTTTTGGTTCAGAGGTGTGTCTCGGCACACCTCCTTTGATGTTGTAGACGTTGATCCTGTCTTCAGGCATCCGCTTCTCTTGAAGTCTTCTCATCCATATGGTCAAACATAGGTCACACTGTGGAACAATTCTTTTGCAATACTAATAGAGTAAAATATGGGATAAAATATATCTTCAACCTAACAATAGTGTAAACTGACATACTGAAGACTGGACAGTCATTAATTTGATTGTCCAGTCTTTCCCTCATGAGATAATGCTTCACTTAGAAAATGTGTACAGCGCGAGCTGAAAATGCATTTGCAGTACTAAACTACCACATTTCTATAACAGCTTAATTCAACGTTTCCAATGTAAATTTCTTCCTTTATATAGTGTAAACTGACATACTGAAGACTGGACAGTCATTAATTTGATTGTCCAGTATTTCCCTTATGAGATATTGCCTCACTTTGCAAATGTGCACAGCGCAAGCTGAAAATGCATTTGCAGCACAATAAAAACCCAAACTTCTATAACAGCTAAACCAAACGTTTCCAATGAAAGATTCCACCTTTATATCGTGGAAAAAGACATCCTGAAGCCTGGACAGTCATTAATTTGATTGTCCAGTATTTCCCTTATGAGATAATGCCTCACATAGCAGAATCATAAAAACATGGACGTGATGGTAAACTGTCCATTGTGCCGATAGATGGTATTCTCATGAGGTTAGGCTTGCTATGGAGAGTGGCATGGGGGTTGTGTCTCATGGTTGGAATGGGAAAGATGTCAATTTGGGACACATCGTCAGTAGTGTTCCATCAAATCACTGGGTGTTTCGGCCTTTATCACTAGACACCCTCATCGATGGTGGCCAGCGGCCGGTTGATCACGCCCGCGCTTATGTCCCATGCCCAATTAACTGTGGTGGATGGTTCTGCCCTGGGTACTCAAGTGGGATGACGCAGATTAGTGGTGGGATGGGGAGGGGGGACGGGGGTCATGTTGCTGATCTATGAGCCCAGTAGGGGTCCTTCCTCTTCATCCAGATCCACTGGCTGCTTCTTTCAGCCGCTTTAGAGAGCGATCTGACTGTGTGCCGCAGAGCCTGTCCATGGATTCCCAGGTCTTTCAGCAGCTTGATGGTTGATGAGGCCAGAAACCCTCTGCATCCAACTTCGACGGGATAGACCTTGGCTTTCCACCCTCGTTGTTGTGCGTCCGCCGCCAGTTCAGTGTAGCGCAACTTCTTACGCTCATAGGCCTCTTCAACTGCATTTTCCCACGGGACTGTGAGCTCTGCAATGTAGACAGTCTTCAATGAATGGGACCACAGCACTAAGTCTGGCCTTAGGGTGGTGGTTGCAATCTCTGCTGGGAAGATTAGTTGCTGACCTATATCGACCAGCATCTTCCAATCCCGAGCCTTGGTTAGCTGACCAACTTCTGGCTTGAGAAAAGGATGGTTGGGCTTTTCCTGTCCCTCTCGGACAAATTTTGGTGCTGTAATGGTAGTGGTGGCTCTTAAGGGCAAGGAGTTGATGGTAGTTCTCCTGCTTTCAAGCACTGCTGCCAAGCTCTTGAGGACCTGGTTGTGCCTCCAGGTATAGCGGCCTTGTGTGAGGCTGGTCTTACAACCAGTCAGGATGTGTTTGAGAGTTGCTGGTGTTGGGCAGAGGGCACAGGTTGGATCTTCGCCATACCACTGGTGGAGGTTTTTTGGGGATGGCAGCACGTCATTGGTAGCTCTGATGATGAAGCTGATGTTGCTAGCTTCCATCTCCCAGAGATCCCTCCAGCCAAGCTTTCTTTTCTCCAGGCCTTCCCACCTCATCCACTGTCCCTGCTTGGCAAGCGAGACAGCCTTTGCAGACCTTTCAGCCTCTTCCTGGCGGCGCACCTCCTCCACGACCATTTTTTTCCTCTCTGCGGTTGAGGCCTTACACCAAGTTGGTTTGCTTGCTGTAAGGCCAAAGCCTCCTCTTTCCCTCTGGACGTGTCCCACAATATCGCTGTGCCTCAGGGCTGCTGTGGCATGCTGCACTGCACTGGATGGTGTCCATTTCCGTGCAGTTGACAGGGGTGGTGCCGTTTCACTGATGGTCCGGTCTCTGGAGTCCGTCAGCGTCATCTGTAGTCTCACTTTAGAGCACTTGTATTCTTCAGTGAGACTTGTGATGGGCAGTTCGAGGACTCCTTTGCCATAGAGGCTGATGTTATTCAGACAGCGTGGGACACCAAGCCACTGTTTCACATATACTGTGATGGCTCGCTCCATCTTCTCCACAGTTGTTAGTGGGACCTCGTAGACAGTGAGTGGCCACATCACGAGAGGGAGAAGCCCAAATTGCAGACACCAGAGCTTGAGCTTCCCTGGTAGTGGAGTCTTGTTGATGTTGTTCAGGTCGTTGATGATATCCTGTCTTAGCTGCTGCACCTGGTTTTTATCCTTAAGACTTGAGTCATACCATCTGCCCAGGCTTTTGACAGGTTGTTCTGCCACCGTTGGTATTGGTTCGTCACCAATGCAGAACTTCACGTCTTTTAGCTCTCCCTTGATTATCGAGATGCTACGTGACTTGTTCGGCTTGATTTTCATCCGGGCCCAGCTGATGTTTTCCTGCAGCTTACCAAGTAGCCGCCTGGTGCAAGCTGCAGTGGTGGTCAGAGTGGTCATGTCGTCCATATATACTCGGACGGTGGAAGGCGGATCCCGTTCCTGGTTCGCTCACCCCGCCACCCATTTTGAGGCCCTGATGATGACCTCCATGGCCATTGTAAAGGCCAGGGGTGAGATCGTGCAACCTGCCATGATGCCTACTTCTACTTGCTGCCATGATGTTTTGAAGTCGGGTGTTGTGAAGCACAGCTGCAGGTCTTCAAAGTAGAATTTTACCAAGGTAGTGATGGATGTTGGAACGCGGAAGAAGTTGAAGGACTCCCAGAGAAGGCTATGCGGAACTGAACCAAAGGCATTGGCTAGGTCGAGAAAGATGACATGAAGATCCCCTTTGTTCTTCTTCGCTGCTTGAATCTGATGCCAGATCATACTGGTGTGCTCCAAGCAGCCAGAGAATCCAGAAATTCCAGCCTTTTGTACGGATGTGTCAATGTACTCGTTTTTTCTCCAGGTAGGTGGTGTGTGTCAAGACGCTGAAAAAGATTTTCCCTTCAACGTTGAGAAGGCTGATTGGCCGAAATTGACTGATATCTGCGTCCTTCTCTTTTGGAATTAGTACACCTCCAGCCCTTCGCCATGCCTTTGGTATTATCCCCTTCTGCCAGACGATTCTCATTAGCCTCCAAAGATAGCGTAGGACATCTGGTGAGTTCTTGTAGAGCTTATATGACACTCCATTTGGTCCTGGTGCAGATCCTGATCTTGCACGCCCACCATGTTCTCCACTTCTTTCCATTTTGGAGGGCCGGTCTCGATGTTGACCTCTGGTGGTCGAATGGGGGGGATATCATGTGGGATGGCTAGCTGTTCATGCCTTTTCGTGTCTTGGTAGACCTTTTCCAGGTGCTCTTCAAGTTCCTTCTTTGAAGTTTGCAGGAACCCGCTTTTGTCCTTAGCGAAGAGATCTTTGACAAACTTGAAGGGATTTTTATAGAACAGGGTTCTTGTGTGTTCCTTCTTCCTGCGAAGTTTCCTCAAGTTCTCTGCTCTTCGTAAGGTTTTCAACCGGAGCTTGATGTCCCCATGGAGCAGCATGAGACCTTCTCTCTCTGGATCAGAGGCTTTTCTCCACTGTTTCCGCAGGTCCCTTCTTTCCCTGATCAGTCTCTCTATCTCTTGTTGCCTCCTAGGTTTGGTTGGTGGTGGTATTTTGTTGGTGGTTTTCCAGCTGTTCACTCCAAAGCGCTCCTCTCCATAGTGGTAGATGATGTCACCGATGTGTTCCAGCTTTCTCTCTGCAGTGCCCACTTGTTGCTCCAACATTTTCACCAGGTCGTTATTGACGGTTTCCCACTCTCTCTTCTCAATAGTTTTGGGCCACCTCACACTCTGTCTGTGCCCTTTGATCTTGTTCTCTTTGGGAGGTCTCTGTGGCTGAGTGGGTTCTACCTCCTGCAATTCTGTGTTTATAATACCCTCCTCAGTGACAGGGGGGCTGATGCTCTGCGAACTTTGGGTTTTTTCCCGTCGCTGTGCTTCACTCGACTGATTTGACGCATTACTTCGTAAGAAGTATTGGTCAATGCGAGGCCCTTGACTCGGCTTTCCCAAACACCGCTTCTTTCCTTGGTGGATCTTCAACCCTGTAACTGATGTTACTTTTGCCCAGCCACAGGTGCAGACCTGAAGTGAGTGTCCTGCTGCCATTGTCTCATGCACCGTGTTCTTGCTCGTAGTCATGTTTGTTCCTAGGTCTGTAACCGTGTGGTCAGTCATTGAGCCATCTTGCGCCCCCGCTCTCGCAGGCTGTAGGGGTGTCATTCTTTGTAGACTTTCTGTAGCACTTGGCGGGTGTCTCCAACAAACTGAACACAGTGTCAGAGACTGCCAGCATGGGTAGCTAGCCCATGTCAGCCCCAGTGGGGTCTATTCCCTCCTGTCAGCAGTCTCTCCAGGCTGTCACACAGACTTTTTCTAAGTGTTGCTGTATCTCATGAAGGAAATACTGGACAAAGAAATTAATGACTTCCCAGGCTTCAGGATGCATTTTTACACTATATAAATGTGGAAATTTACATTGGAAACGTTTGGTTTAGCTGTTAATGAAGTTTCGTTTTTTTAGTGCTGCAAATTCATTGTCTGCTGGCGCTGTACACATTTTCTAAGTGTTGCAATATCTCATGAAGGAAATACTGGACAATCAAATTAATGACTTCCCAGGCTTCAGGATGCCTTTTTACACTATATAAATGTGGAAATTTACATTGGAAACGTTTGGTTTAGCTGTTAATGAAGTTTCGTTTTTTTAGTGCTGCAAATTCATTGTCTGCTGGCGCTGTACACTTTTTCTAAGTGTTGCAATATCTCATGAAGGAAATACTGGACAATCAAATTAATGACTTTCCAGGCTTCAGGATGCCTTTCTACACTATATAAAGGTGGAAATTTACATTGGAAACGTTTGGTTTAGCTGTTATAAAAGTTTGTTTTTTTAGTGCTGTAAATGCATTCTCAGCTCGCGCTGTACACATTTGCTATGTGAGGCATTATCTCATAAGGGAAATACTGGACAATCAAATTAATGACTTCCCAGGCTTCAGGATGCCTTTTTACACTATATAAAGGTGGAAATTTACATTGGAAACGTTTGGTTTAGCTGTTATAAAAGTTTGGTTTTTTTAGTGCTGTAAATGCATTTTCAGCTCGCGCTGTACACATTTGCTATGGTGAGGCATTATCTCATAAGGGAAATACTGGACAATCAAATTAATGACTTCCCAGGCTTCAGGATGTCTTTTTACACTATATAAAGGTGGAAATTTACATTGGAAACGTTTGGTTTAGCTGTTATAAAAGTTTGTTTTTTTTGTGCTGTAAATGCATTTTCAGCTCACGCTGTACACATTTGCTATGAGAGGCATTATCTCATAAGGGAAATATTGGACAATCAAATTAATGACTGCCCAGGCTTCAGGATGCCTTTCTACACTATATAAAGGTGGAAATTTACATTGGAAACGTTTGGTTTAGCTGTTAATGAAGTTTCGTTTTTTTAGTGCTGCAAATTCATTGTCTGCTGGCGCTGTACACTTTTTCTAAGTGTTGCAATATCTCATGAAGGAAATACTGGACAATCAAATTAATGACTTTCCAGGCTTCAGGATGCCTTTCTACACTATATAAAGGTGGAAATTTACATTGGAAACGTTTGGTTTAGCTGTTATAAAAGTTTGGTTTTTTAGTGCTGTAAATGCATTTTCAGCTCGCGCTGTACACATTTGCTATGAGAGGCATTATCTCATAAGGGAAATATTGGACAATCAAATTAATGACTGCCCAGGCTTCAGGATGTCTTTTTACACTATATAAAGGTGAAAATTTACATTGGAAACGTTTAGTTTAGCTGTTATAAAAGTTTGTTTTTTTAGTGCTGTAAATGCATTTTCAGCTCGCGCTGTACACATTTGCTATGTGAGGCATTATCTCATAAGGGAAATACTGGACAATCAAATTAATGACTTCCCAGGCTTCAGGATGCCTTTTTACACTATATAAATGTGGAAATTTACATTGGAAACGTTTGGTTTAGCTGGAAATGAAGTTTCGTTTTTTTAGTGCTGCAAATTCATTGTCTGCTGGCGCTGTACACTTTTTCTAAGTGTTGCAATATCTCATGAAGGAAATACTGGACAATCAAATTCATGACTTTCCAGGCTTCAGGATGCCTTTCTACACTATATAAAGGTGGAAATTTACATTGGACACGTTTGGTTTAGCTGTTATAAAAGTTTGGTTTTTTAGTGCTGTAAATGCATTTTCAGCTCGCGCTGTACACATTTGCTATGTGAGGCATTATCTCATAAGGGAAATACTGGACAATCAAATTAATGACTTCCCAGGCTTCAGGATGCCTTTTTACACTATATAAATGTGGAAATTTACATTGGAAACGTTTGGTTTAGCTGTTATAAAAGTTTGTTTTTTTCGTGCTGTAAATGCATTTTCAGCTCGCACTGTACACATTTGCTATGTGAGGCATTATCTCATAAGGGAAATACTGGACAATCAAATTAATGACTTCCCAGGCTTCAGGATGCCTTTTTACACTATATAAAGGTGGAAATGTACATTGGAAACGTTTGGTTTAGCTGTTATAAAAGTTTGGTTTTTTAGTGCTGTAAATGCATTTTCAGCTCGCGCTGTACTCATTTGCTATGTGAGGCATTATCTCATAAGGGAAATACTGGACAATCAAATTAATGACTTCCCAGGGTTCAGGATGCCTTTTTACACTATATAAATGTGGAAATTTACATTGGAAACGTTTGGTTTAGCTGTTAATGAAGTTTCGTTTTTTTAGTGCTGAAAATTCATTGTCTGCTGGCGCTGTACACTTTTTCTAAGTGTTGCAATATCTCATGAAGGAAATACTGGACAATCAAATTAATGACTTTCCAGGCTTCAGGATGCCTTTCTACACTATATAAAGGTGGAAATTTACATTGGAAACGTTTGGTTTAGCTGTTATAAAAGTTTGGTTTTTTAGTGCTGTAAATGCTATGTGAGGCATTATCTCATAAGGGAAATATTGGACAATCAAATTAATGACTGCCCAGGCTTCAGGATGTCTTTTTTACACTATATAAAGGTGGAAATTTACATTGGAAACGTTTAGTTTAGCTGTTATAAAAGTTAGTTTTTTTAGTGCTGTAAATGCATTTTCAGCTCGCGCTGTACACATTTGCTATGTGAGGCATTATCTCATAAGGGAAATACTGGACAATCAAATTAATGACTTCCCAGGCTTCAGGATGCCTTTTTACACTATATAAATGTGGAAATTTACATTGGAAACGTTTGGTTTAGCTGTTAATGAAGTTTCGTTTTTTTAGTGCTGCAAATTCATTGTCTGCTGGCGCTGTACACTTTTTCTAAGTGTTGCAATATCTCATGAAGGAAATACTGGACAATCAAATTAATGACTTCCCAGGCTTCAGGATGCCTTTTTACACTATATAAATGTGGAAATTTACATTGGAAACGTTTGGTTTAGCTGTTAATGAAGTTTCGTTTTTTTAGTGCTGCAAATTCATTGTCTGCTGTCGCTGTACACTTTTTCTAAGTGTTGCAATATCTCATGAAGGAAATACTGGACAATCAAATTAATGACTTTCCAGGCTTCAGGATGCCTTTTTACACTATATAAAGGTGTAAATTTACATTGGAAACGTTTGGTTTAGCTGTTATAAACGTTTGTTTTTTTAGTGCTGTAAATGCATTTTCAGCTCGCGCTGTACACATTTGCTATGTGAGGCATTATCCCATAAGGGAAATACTGGACAATCAAATTAATGACTTACCAGGCTTCAGGAGACCTTTTTACACTATATAGAGGTGGAAATTTACATTGGAAACGTTTAGTTTAGCTGTTATAAAAGTTTGTTTTTTTAGTGCTGTAAATGCATTTTCAGCTCGCGCTGTACACATTTGCTATGTGAGGCATTATCTCATAAGGGAAATAATGGACAATCAAATTAATGACTTCCCAGGCTTCAGGATGCCTTTTTACACTATATAAATGTGGAAATTTACATTGGAAACGTTTGGTTTAGCTGTTAATGAAGTTTCGTTTTTTTAGTGCTGCAAATTCATTGTCTGCTGGCGCTGTACACTTTTTCTAAGTGTTGCATTTTCTCATGAAGGAAATACTGGACAATCAAATTAATGACTTTCCAGGCTTCAGGATGCCTTTTTACACTATATAAAGGTGGAAATTTACATTGTAAACGTTTGGTTTAGCTGTTATAAAAGTTTGTTTTTTTAGTGCTGTAAATGCATTTTCAGCTCGCGCTGTACACATTTGCTATGTGAGACATTATCTCATAATGGAAATGCTGGACAATCAAATTAATGACTTCCCAGGCTTCAGGAGACCTTTTTACACTATATAATTGTGGAAATTTACATTGGAAACGTTTGGTTTAGCTGTTATAAAAGTTTGGTTTTTTAGTGCTGTAAATGCATTTTCAGCTCGCGCTGTACACATTTGCTATGAGAGGCATTATCTCATAAGGAAAATATTGGACAATCAAATTAATGACTGCCCAGGCTTCAGGATATCTTTTTACACTATATAAAGGTGGAAATTTACATTGGAAACGTTTGGTTTAGCTGTTAATGAAGTTTCGTTTTTTTAGTGCTGCAAATTCATTGTCTGCTGGCGCTGTACACTTTTTCTAAGTGTTGCAATATCTCATGAAGGAAATACTGGACAATCAAATTAATGACTTTCCAGGCTTCAGGATGCCTTTCTACACTATATAAAGGTGGAAATTTACATTGGAAACGTTTGGTTTAGCTGTTATAAAAGTTTGGTTTTTTAGTGCTGTAAATGCATTTTCAGCTCGCGCTGTACACATTTGCTATGAGAGGCATTATCTCATAAGGGAAATATTGGACAATCAAATTAATGACTGCCCAGGCTTCAGGATGTCTTTTTACACTATATAAAGGTGAAAATTTACATTGGAAACGTTTAGTTTAGCTGTTATAAAAGTTTGTTTTTTTAGTGCTGTAAATGCATTTTCAGCTCGCGCTGTACACATTTGCTATGTGAGGCATTATCTCATAAGGGAAATACTGGACAATCAAATTAATGACTTCCCAGGGTTCAGGATGCCTTTTTACACTCTATAAATGTGGAAATTTACATTGGAAACGTTTGGTTTAGCTGTTAATGAAGTTTCGTTTTTTTAGTGCTGCAAATTCATTGTCTGCTGGCGCTGTACACTTTTTCTAAGTGTTGCAATATCTCATGAAGGAAATACTGGACAATCAAATTAATGACTTTCCAGGCTTCAGGATGCCTTTCTACACTATATAAAGGTGGAAATTTACATTGGAAACGTTTGGTTTAGCTGTTATAAAAGTTTGGTTTTTTAGTGCTGTAAATGCATTTTCAGCTCGCGCTGTACACATTTGCTATGTGAGGCATTATCCCATAAGGGAAATACTGGACAATCAAATTAATGACTTACCAGGCTTCAGGAGACCTTTTTACACTATATAGAGGTGGAAATTTACATTGGAAACGTTTAGTTTAGCTGTTATAAAAGTTTGTTTTTTTAGTGCTGTAAATGCATTTTCAGCTCGCGCTGTACACATTTGCTATGTGAGGCATTATCTCATAAGGGAAATAATGGACAATCAAATTAATGACTTCCCAGGCTTCAGGATGCCTTTTTACACTATATAAATGTGGAAATTTACATTGGAAACGTTTGGTTTAGCTGTTAATGAAGTTTCGTTTTTTTAGTGCTGCAAATTCATTGTCTGCTGGCGCTGTACACTTTTTCTAAGTGTTGCATTTTCTCATGAAGGAAATACTGGACAATCAAATTAATGACTTTCCAGGCTTCAGGATGCCTTTTTACACTATATAAAGGTGGAAATTTACATTGTAAACGTTTGGTTTAGCTGTTATAAAAGTTTGTTTTTTTAGTGCTGTAAATGCATTTTCAGCTCGCGCTGTACACATTTGCTATGTGAGACATTATCTCATAATGGAAATGCTGGACAATCAAATTAATGACTTCCCAGGCTTCAGGAGACCTTTTTACACTATATAATTGTGGAAATTTACATTGGAAACGTTTGGTTTAGCTGTTATAAAAGTTTGGTTTTTTAGTGCTGTAAATGCATTTTCAGCTCGCGCTGTACACATTTGCTATGAGAGGCATTATCTCATAAGGAAAATATTGGACAATCAAATTAATGACTGCCCAGGCTTCAGGATATCTTTTTACACTATATAAAGGTGGAAATTTACATTGGAAACGTTTGGTTTAGCTGTTAATGAAGTTTCGTTTTTTTAGTGCTGCAAATTCATTGTCTGCTGGCGCTGTACACTTTTTCTAAGTGTTGCAATATCTCATGAAGGAAATACTGGACAATCAAATTAATGACTTTCCAGGCTTCAGGATGCCTTTCTACACTATATAAAGGTGGAAATTTACATTGGAAACGTTTGGTTTAGCTGTTATAAAAGTTTGGTTTTTTAGTGCTGTAAATGCATTTTCAGCTCGCGCTGTACACATTTGCTATGAGAGGCATTATCTCATAAGGGAAATATTGGACAATCAAATTAATGACTGCCCAGGCTTCAGGATGTCTTTTTACACTATATAAAGGTGAAAATTTACATTGGAAACGTTTAGTTTAGCTGTTATAAAAGTTTGTTTTTTTAGTGCTGTAAATGCATTTTCAGCTCGCGCTGTACACATTTGCTATGTGAGGCATTATCTCATAAGGGAAATAATGGACAATCAAATTAATGACTTCCCAGGCTTCAGGATGCCTTTTTACACTATATAAATGTGGAAATTTACATTGGAAACGTTTGGTTTAGCTGTTAATGAAGTTTCGTTTTTTTAGTGCTGCAAATTCATTGTCTGCTGGCGCTGTACACTTTTTCTAAGTGTTGCATTTTCTCATGAAGGAAATACTGGACAATCAAATTAATGACTTTCCAGGCTTCAGGATGCCTTTTTACACTATATAAAGGTGGAAATTTACATTGTAAACGTTTGGTTTAGCTGTTATAAAAGTTTGTTTTTTTAGTGCTGTAAATGCATTTTCAGCTCGCGCTGTACACATTTGCTATGTGAGACATTATCTCATAATGGAAATGCTGGACAATCAAATTAATGACTTCCCAGGCTTCAGGAGACCTTTTTACACTATATAATTGTGGAAATTTACATTGGAAACGTTTGGTTTAGCTGTTATAAAAGTTTGGTTTTTTAGTGCTGTAAATGCATTTTCAGCTCGCGCTGTACACATTTGCTATGAGAGGCATTATCTCATAAGGAAAATATTGGACAATCAAATTAATGACTGCCCAGGCTTCAGGATATCTTTTTACACTATATAAAGGTGGAAATTTACATTGGAAACGTTTGGTTTAGCTGTTAATGAAGTTTCGTTTTTTTAGTGCTGCAAATTCATTGTCTGCTGGCGCTGTACACTTTTTCTAAGTGTTGCAATATCTCATGAAGGAAATACTGGACAATCAAATTAATGACTTTCCAGGCTTCAGGATGCCTTTCTACACTATATAAAGGTGGAAATTTACATTGGAAACGTTTGGTTTAGCTGTTATAAAAGTTTGGTTTTTTAGTGCTGTAAATGCATTTTCAGCTCGCGCTGTACACATTTGCTATGAGAGGCATTATCTCATAAGGGAAATATTGGACAATCAAATTAATGACTGCCCAGGCTTCAGGATGTCTTTTTACACTATATAAAGGTGAAAATTTACATTGGAAACGTTTAGTTTAGCTGTTATAAAAGTTTGTTTTTTTAGTGCTGTAAATGCATTTTCAGCTCGCGCTGTACACATTTGCTATGTGAGGCATTATCTCATAAGGGAAATACTGGACAATCAAATTAATGACTTCCCAGGCTTCAGGATGCCTTTTTACACTATATAAATGTGGAAATTTACATTGGAAACGTTTGGTTTAGCTGTAAATGAAGTTTCGTTTTTTTAGTGCTGCAAATTCATTGTCTGCTGGCGTTGTACACTTTTTCTAAGTGTTGCAATATCTCATGTAGGAAATACTGGACAATCAAATTAATGACTTTCCAGGCTTCAGGATGCCTTTCTACACTATATAAAGGTGGAAATTTACATTGGAAACGTTTGGTTTAGCTGTTATAAAAGTTTGGTTTTTTAGTGCTGTAAATGCATTTTCAGCTCGCGCTGTACACATTTGCTATGAGAGGCATTATCTCATAAGGGAAATATTGGACAATCAAATTAATGACTGCCCAGGCTTCAGGATGTTTTTTTTACACTATATAAAGGTGGAAATTTACATTGGAAACGTTTGGTTTAGCTGTTATAAAAGTTTGGTTTTTTAGTGCTGTAAATGCATTTTCAGCTCGCGCTGTACACATTTTCTATGAGAGGCATTATCTCATAAGGGAAATATTGGACAATCAAATTAATGACTGCCCAGGCTTCAGGATGTCTTTTTACACTATATAAAGGTGGAAATTTACATTGGAAACGTTTAGTTTAGCTGTTATAAAAGTTTGTTTTTTTAGTGCTGTAAATGCATTTTCAGCTCGCGCTGTACACATTTGCTATGTGAGGCATTATCTCATAAGGGAAATACTGGACAATCAAATTAATGACTTCCCAGGCTTCAGGATGCCTTTTTACACTATATAAATGTGGAAATTTACATTGGAAACGTTTGGTTTAGCTGTTATAAAAGTTTGTTTTTTTCGTGCTGTAAATGCATTTTCAGCACTAAAAAACCATACTTTTATAACAGCTAAACCAAACGTTTCCAATGTAAATTTCCACCTTTATATAGTGTAAAAAGACATCCTGAAGCCTGGGCAGTCATTAATTTGATTGTCCAATATTTCCCTTATGAGATAATGCCTCTCATAGCAAATGTGTACAGCGCGAGCTGAAAATGCATTTACAGCACTAAAAAACCAAACTTTTATTACAGCTAAACCAAACGTTTCCAATGTAAATTTCCACCTTTATATAGTGTAAAAAGGCATCCTGAAGCCTGGAAAGTCATTAATTTGATTGTCCAGTATTTCCTTCATGAGATATTGCAACACTTAGAAAAAGTGTACAGCGCCAGCAGACAATGAATTTTCAGCACTAAAAAACGAAACTTCATTAACAGCTAAACCAAACGTTTCCAATGTAAATTTCCACATTTATAGAGTGTAAAAAGGCATCCTGAAGCCTGGGAAGTCATTAATTTGATTGTCCAGTATTTCCCTTATGAGATAATGCCTCACATAGCAAATGTGTACAGTGCGAGCTGAAAATGCATTTTCAGCACTAAAAAACCAAACTTTTATAACAGCTAAACCAAACGTTTCCAATGTAAATTTCCACCTTTATATAGTGTAAAAAGACATCCTGAAGCCTGGGCAGTCATTCATTTGATTGTCCAATATTTCCCTTATGAGATAATGCCTCTCATAGCAAATGTGTACAGCGCGAGCTGAAAATGCATTTACAGCACTAAAAAACCAAACTTTTATAACAGCTAAACCAAACGTTTCCAATGTACATTTCCACCTTTATATAGTGTAGAAAGGCATCCTGAAGCCTGGAAAGTCATTAATTTGATTGTCCAGTATTTCCTTCATGAGATATTGCAACACTTAGAAAAAGTGTACAGCGCCAGCAGACAATGAATTTTCAGCACTAAAAAAACGAAACTTCATTAACAGCTAAACTAAACGTTTCCAATGTAAATTTCCACCTTTATATAGTGTAAAAAGACATCCTGAAGCCTGGGCAGTCATTAATTTGATTGTCCAATATTTCCATTATGAGATAATGCCTCTCATAGCAAATGTGTACAGCGCGAGCTGAAAATGCATATACAGCACTAAAAAACCAAACTTTTATAACAGCTAAACCAAACGTTTCCAATGTAAATTTCCACCTTTATATAGTGTAGAAAGGCATCCTGAAGCCTGGAAAGTCATTAAATTGATTGTCCAGTATTTCCTTCATGAGAAATTGCAACACTTAGAAAAAGTGTACAGCGCCAGCAGACAATGAATTTTCAGCACTAAAAAAACGAAACTTCATTAACAGCTAAACCAAACGTTTCCAATGTAAATTTCCACATTTATAGAGTGTAAAAAGGCATCCTGAAGCCTGGGAAGTCATTAATTTGATTGTCCAGTATTTCCCTTATGAGATAATGCCTCACATAGCAAATGTGTACAGTGCGAGCTGAAAATGCATTTTCAGCACTAAAAAACCAAACTTTTATAACAGCTAAACCAAACGTTTCCAATGTAAATTTCCACCTTTATATAGTGTAAAAAGACATCCTGAAGCCTGGGCAGTCATTAATTTGATTGTCCAATATTTCCCTTATGAGATAATGCCTCTCATAGCAAATGTGTACAGCGCGAGCTGAAAATGCATTTACAGCACTAAAAAACCAAACTTTTATAACAGCTAAACCAAACGTTTCCAATGTAAATTTCCACCTTTATATAGTGTAGAAAGGCATCATGAAGCCTGGAAAGTCATTAATTTGATTGTCCAGTATTTCCTTCATGAGATATTGCAACACTTAGAAAAAGTGTACAGCGCCAGCAGACAATGAATTTTCAGCACTAAAAAAACGAAACTTCATTAACAGCTAAACCAAACGTTTCCAATGTAAATTTCCACATTTATAGAGTGTAAAAAGGCATCCTGAAGCCTGGGAAGTCATTAATTTGATTGTCCAGTATTTCCCTTATGAGATAATGCCTCACATAGCAAATGTGTACAGTGCGAGCTGAAAATGCATTTTCAGCACTAAAAAACCAAACTTTTATAACAGCTAAACCAAACGTTTCCAATGTAAATTTCCACCTTTATATAGTGTAAAAAGACATCCTGAAGCCTGGGCAGTCATTAATTTGATTGTCCAGTATTTCCCTTATGAGATAATGCCTCACATAGCAAATGTGTACAGCGCGAGCTGAAAATGCATTTACAGCACTAAAAAAACAAACTTTTATAACAGCTAAACCAAACGTTTCCAATGTAAATTTCCACCTTTATATAGTGTAGAAAGGCATCCTGAAGCCTGGGCAGTCATTAATTTGATTGTCCAATATTTCCCTTATGAGATAATGCCTCTCATAGCAAATGTGTACAGCGCGAGCTGAAAATGCATTTACAGCACTAAAAAACCAAACTTTTATAACAGCTAAACCAAACGTTTCCAATGTAAATTTCCACCTTTATAAAGTGTAGAAAGGCATCCTGAAGCCTGGAAAGTCATTAATTTGATTGTCCAGTATTTCCTACATGAGATATTGCAAAACTTAGAAAAAGTGTACAGCGCCAGCAGACAATGAATTTTCAGCAATAAAAAAACGAAACTTCATTAACAGCTAAACCAAACGTTTCCAATGTAAATTTCCACATTTATAGAGTGTAAAAAGGCATCCTGAAGCCTGGGAAGTCATTAATTTGATTGTCCAGTATTTCCCTTATGAGATAATGCCTCACATAACAAATGTGTACAGTGCGAGCTGAAAATGCATTTTCAGCACTAAAAAACCAAACTTTTATAACACCTAAACCAAACGTTTCCAATGTAAATTTCCACCTTTATATAGTGTAAAAAGACATCCTGAAGCCTGGGCAGTCATTAATTTGATTGTCCAATATTTCCCTTATGAGATAATGCCTCTCATAGCAAATGTGTACAGCGCGAGCTGAAAATGCATTTACAGCACAAAAAAAACAAACTTTTATAACAGCTAAACCAAACGTTTCCAATGTAAATTTCCACCTTTATATAGTGTAAAAAGGCATCCTGAAGCCTGGAAAGTCATTAATTTGATTGTCCAGTATTTCCTTCATGAGATATTGCAACACTTAGAAAAAGTGTACAGCGCCAGCAGACAATGAATTTTCAGCACTAAAAAACGAAACTTCATTAACAGCTAAACCAAACGTTTCCAATGTAAATTTCCACATTTATAGAGTGTAAAAAGGCATCCTGAAGCCTGGGAAGTCATTAATTTGATTGTCCAGTATTTCCCTTATGAGATAATGCCTCACATAGCAAATGTGTACAGTGCGAGCTGAAAATGCATTTTCAGCACTAAAAAACCAAACTTTTATAACAGCTAAACCAAACGTTTCCAATGTAAATTTCCACCTTTATATAGTGTAAAAAGACATCCTGAAGCCTGGGCAGTCATTCATTTGATTGTCCAATATTTCCCTTATGAGATAATGCCTCTCATAGCAAATGTGTACAGCGCGAGCTGAAAATGCATTTACAGCACTAAAAAAACCAAACTTTTATAACAGCTAAACCAAACGTTTCCAATGTACATTTCCACCTTTATATAGTGTAGAAAGGCATCCTGAAGCCTGGAAAGTCATTAATTTGATTGTCCAGTATTTCCTTCATGAGATATTGCAACACTTAGAAAAAGTGTACAGCGCCAGCAGACAATGAATTTTCAGCACTAAAAAAACGAAACTTCATTAACAGCTAAACTAAACGTTTCCAATGTAAATTTCCACCTTTATATAGTGTAAAAAGACATCCTGAAGCCTGGGCAGTCATTAATTTGATTGTCCAATATTTCCCTTATGAGATAATGCCTCTCATAGCAAATGTGTACAGCGCGAGCTGAAAATGCATATACAGCACTAAAAAACCAAACTTTTATAACAGCTAAACCAAACGTTTCCAATGTAAATTTCCACCTTTATATAGTGTAGAAAGGCATCCTGAAGCCTGGAAAGTCATTAAATTGATTGTCCAGTATTTCCTTCATGAGAAATTGCAACACTTAGAAAAAGTGTACAGCGCCAGCAGACAATGAATTTTCAGCACTAAAAAAACGAAACTTCATTAACAGCTAAACCAAACGTTTCCAATGTAAATTTCCACATTTATAGAGTGTAAAAAGGCATCCTGAAGCCTGGGAAGTCATTAATTTGATTGTCCAGTATTTCCCTTATGAGATAATGCCTCACATAGCAAATGTGTACAGTGCGAGCTGAAAATGCATTTTCAGCACTAAAAAACCAAACTTTTATAACAGCTAAACCAAACGTTTCCAATGTAAATTTCCACCTTTATATAGTGTAAAAAGACATCCTGAAGCCTGGGCAGTCATTAATTTGATTGTCCAATATTTCCCTTATGAGATAATGCCTCTCATAGCAAATGTGTACAGCGCGAGCTGAAAATGCATTTACAGCACTAAAAAAACAAACTTTTATAACAGCTAAACCAAACGTTTCCAATGTAAATTTCCACCTTTATATAGTGTAGAAAGGCATCATGAAGCCTGGAAAGTCATTAATTTGATTGTCCAGTATTTCCTTCATGAGATATTGCAACACTTAGAAAAAGTGTACAGCGCCAGCAGACAATGAATTTTCAGCACTAAAAAAACGAAACTTCATTAACAGCTAAACCAAACGTTTCCAATGTAAATTTCCACATTTATAGAGTGTAAAAAGGCATCCTGAAACCTGGGAAGTCATTAATTTGATTGTCCAGTATTTCCCTTATGAGATAATGCCTCACATAGCAAATGTGTACAGTGCGAGCTGAAAATGCATTTTCAGCACTAAAAAACCAAACTTTTATAACAGCTAAACCAAACGTTTCCAATGTAAATTTCCACCTTTAGATAGTGTAAAAAGACATCCTGAAGCCTGGGCAGTCATTAATTTGATTGTCCAGTATTTCCCTTATGAGATAATGCCTCACATAGCAAATGTGTACAGTGCGAGCTGAAAATGCATTTTCAGCACTAAAAAAAACAAACTTTTATAACAGCTAAACCAAACGTTTCCAATGTAAATTTCCACCTTTATATAGTGTAAAAAGACATCCTGAAGCCTGGGCAGTCATTAATTTGATTGTCCAATATTTCCCTTATGAGATAATGCCTCTCATAGCAAATGTGTACAGCGCGAGCTGAAAATGCATATACAGCACTAAAAAACCAAACTTTTATAACAGCTAAACCAAACGTTTCCAATGTAAATTTCCACCTTTATATAGTGTAGAAAGGCATCCTGAAGCCTGGAAAGTCATTAAATTGATTGTCCAGTATTTCCTTCATGAGAAATTGCAACACTTAGAAAAAGTGTACAGCGCCAGCAGACAATGAATTTTCAGCACTAAAAAAACGAAACTTCATTAACAGCTAAACCAAACGTTTCCAATGTAAATTTCCACATTTATAGAGTGTAAAAAGGCATCCTGAAGCCTGGGAAGTCATTAATTTGATTGTCCAGTATTTCCCTTATGAGATAATGCCTCACATAGCAAATGTGTACAGTGCGAGCTGAAAATGCATTTTCAGCACTAAAAAACCAAACTTTTATAACAGCTAAACCAAACGTTTCCAATGTAAATTTCCACCTTTATATAGTGTAAAAAGACATCCTGAAGCCTGGGCAGTCATTAATTTGATTGTCCAATATTTCCCTTATGAGATAATGCCTCTCATAGCAAATGTGTACAGCGCGAGCTGAAAATGCATTTACAGCACTAAAAAAACAAACTTTTATAACAGCTAAACCAAACGTTTCCAATGTAAATTTCCACCTTTATATAGTGTAGAAAGGCATCATGAAGCCTGGAAAGTCATTAATTTGATTGTCCAGTATTTCCTTCATGAGATATTGCAACACTTAGAAAAAGTGTACAGCGCCAGCAGACAATGAATTTTCAGCACTAAAAAAACGAAACTTCATTAACAGCTAAACCAAACGTTTCCAATGTAAATTTCCACATTTATAGAGTGTAAAAAGGCATCCTGAAACCTGGGAAGTCATTAATTTGATTGTCCAGTATTTCCCTTATGAGATAATGCCTCACATAGCAAATGTGTACAGTGCGAGCTGAAAATGCATTTTCAGCACTAAAAAACCAAACTTTTATAACAGCTAAACCAAACGTTTCCAATGTAAATTTCCACCTTTAGATAGTGTAAAAAGACATCCTGAAGCCTGGGCAGTCATTAATTTGATTGTCCAGTATTTCCCTTATGAGATAATGCCTCACATAGCAAATGTGTACAGTGCGAGCTGAAAATGCATTTTCAGCACTAAAAAAAACAAACTTTTATAACAGCTAAACCAAACGTTTCCAATGTAAATTTCCACCTTTATATAGTGTAAAAAGACATCCTGAAGCCTGGGCAGTCATTAATTTGATTGTCCAATATTTCCCTTATGAGATAATGCCTCTCATAGCAAATGTGTACAGCGCGAGCTGAAAATGCATTTACAGCACTAAAAAACCAAACTTTTATAACAGCTAAACCAAACGTTTCCAATGTAAATTTCCACCTTTATATAGTGTAGAAAGGCATCCTGAAGCCTGGAAAGTCATTAATTTGATTGTCCAGTATTTCCTTCATGAGATATTGCAACACTTAGAAAAAGTGTACAGCGCCAGCAGACAATGAATTTTCAGCACTAAAAAAACGAAACTTCATTAACAGCTAAACCAAACGTTTCCAATGTAAATTTCCACATTTATAGAGTGTAAAAAGGCATCCAGAAGCCTGGGAAGTCATTAATTTGATTGTCCAGTATTTCCCTTATGAGATAATGCCTCACATAGCAAATGTGTACAGTGCGAGCTGAAAATGCATTTTCAGCACTAAAAAAACAAACTTTTATAACAGCTAAACCAAACGTTTCCAATGTAAATTTCCACCTTTATATAGTGTAAAAAGACATCCTGAAGCCTGGGCAGTCATTAATTTGATTGTCCAGTATTTCCCTTATGAGATAATGCCTCACATAGCAAATGTGTACAGTGCGAGCTGAAAATGCATTTTCAGCACTAAAAAAACCAAACTTTTATAACAGCTAAACCAAACGTTTCCAATGTAAATTTCCACCTTTATATATTGTAAAAAGACATCCTGAAGCCTAGGCAGTCATTAATTTGATTGTCCAATATTTCCCTTATGAGACAATGCCTCTCATAGCAAATGTGTACAGCGCGAGCTGAAAATGCATTTTCAGCACTAAAAAAACAAACTTTTATAACAGCTAAACCAAACGTTTCCAATGTACATTTCCACCTTTATATAGTGTAGAAAGGCATCCTGAAGCCTGGAAAGTCATTGATTTGATTGTCCAGTATTTCCTTCATGAGATATTGCAACACTTAGAAAAAGTGTACAGCGCCAGCAGACAATGAATTTTCAGCACTAAAAAAACGAAACTTCATTAACAGCTAAACTAAACGTTTCCAATGTAAATTTCCAACTTTATATAGAGTAAAAAGACATCCTGAAGCCTGGGCAGCCATTAATTTGATTGTCCAATATTTCCCTTATGAGATAATGCCTCTCATAGCAAATGTGTACAGCGCGAGCTGAAAATGCATTTACAGCACTAAAAAACCAAACTTTTATAACAGCTAAACCAAACGTTTCCAATGTAAATTTCCACCTTTATATAGTGTAAAAAGACATCCTGAAGCCTGGGCAGTCATTAATTTGATTGTCCAATATTTCCCTTATGAGATAATGCCTCTCATAGCAAATGTGTACAGCGCGAGCTGAAAATGCATTTACAGCACTAAAAAACCAAACTTTTATAACAGCTAAACCAAACGTTTCCAATGTAAATTTCCACCTTTATATAGTGTAGAAAGGCATCCTGAAGCCTGGAAAGTCATTAATTTGATTGTCCAGTATTTCCTTCATGAGATATTGCAACACTTAGAAAAAGTGTACAGCGCCAGCAGACAATGAATTTTCAGCACTAAAAAAAACGAAACTTCATTAACAGCTAAACTAAACGTTTCCAATGTAAATTTCCACCTTTATATAGTGTAAAAAGACATCCTGAAGCCTGGGCAGTCATTAATTTGATTGTCCAATATTTCCCTTATGAGATAATGCCTCTCATAGCAAATGTGTACAGCGCGAGCTGAAAATGCATTTACAGCACTAAAAAACCAAACTTTTATAACAGCTAAACCAAACGTTTCCAATGTAAATTTCCACCTTTATATAGTGTAGAAAGGCATCCTGAAGCCTGGAAAGTCATTAATTTGATTGTCCAGTATTTCCTTCATGAGATATTGCAACACTTAGAAAAAGTGTACAGCGCCAGCAGACAATGAATTTTCAGCACTAAAAAAACGAAACTTCATTAACAGCTAAACCAAACGTTTCCAATGTAAATTTCCACATTTATAGAGTGTAAAAAGGCATCCTGAAGCCTGGGAAGTCATTAATTTGATTGTCCAGTATTTCCCTTATGAGATAATGCCTCACATAGCAAATGTGTACAGTGCGAGCTGAAAATGCATTTTCAGCACTAAAAAACCAAACTTTTATAACAGCTAAACCAAACGTTTCCAATGTAAATTTCCACCTTTATATAGTGTAAAAAGACATCCTGAAGCCTGGGCAGTCATTAATTTGATTGTCCAATATTTCCCTTTTGAGATAATGCCTCTCATAGCAAATGTGTACAGCGCGAGCTGAAAATGCATTCACAACACTAAAAAACCAAACTTTTATAACAGCTAAACCAAACGTTTCCAATGTACATTTCCACCTTTATATAGTGTAGAAAGGCATCCTGAAGCCTGGAAAGTCATTAATTTGATTGTCCAGTATTTCCTTCATGAGATATTGCAACACTTAGAAAAAGTGTACAGCGCATGCAGACAATGAATTTTCAGCACTAAAAAAACGAAACTTCATTAACAGCTAAACTAAACGTTTCCGATGTAAATTTCCACCCTTATATAGTGTAAAAAGACATCCTGAAGCCTGGGCAGTCATTAATTTGATTGTCTAATATTTCCCTTATGAGATAATGCCTCTCATAGCAAATGTGTACAGCGCGAGCTGAAAATGCATTTACAGCACTAAAAAACCAAACTTTTATAACAGCTAAACCAAACGTTTCCAATGTACATTTCCACCTTTATATAGTGTAGAAAGGCATCCTGAAGCCTGGAAAGTCATTAATTTGATTGTCCAGTATTTCCTTCATGAGATATTGCAACACTTAGAAAAAGTGTACAGCGCCAGCAGACAATGAATTTTCAGCACTAAAAAAACGAAACTTCATTAACAGCTAAACTAAACGTTTCCAATGTATATTTCCACCTTTATATAGTGTAAAAAGACATCCTGAAGCCTGGGCAGTCATTAATTTGATTGTCCAATATTTCCCTTATGAGATAATGCCTCTCATAGCAAATGTGTACAGCGCGAGCTGAAAATGCATTTACAGCACTAAAAAAACAAACTTTTATAACAGCTAAACCAAACGTTTCCAATGTAAATTTCCACCTTTATATAGTGTAAAAAGACATCCTGAAGCCTGGGCAGTCATTAATTTGATTGTCCAGTATTTCCCTTATGAGATAATGCCTCACATAGCAAATGTGGACAGTGCGAGCTGAAAATGCATTTTCAGCACTAAAAAAACCAAACTTTTATAACAGCTAAACCAAACGTTTCCAATGTAAATTTCCACCTTTATATAGTGTAAAAAGACATCCTGAAGCCTGGGCAGTCATTAATTTGATTGTCCAGTATTTCCCTTATGAGATAATGCCTCACACAGCAAATGTGTACAGTGCGAGCTGAAAATGCATTTTCAGCACTAAAAAAACCAAACTTTTATAACAGCTAAACCAAACGTTTCCAATGTAAATTTCCACCTTTATATAGTGTAAAAAGACATCATTGAAGCCTGGGCAGTCATTAATTTGATTGTCCAATATTTCCCTTCTGAGATAATGCCTCTCATAGCAAATGTGTACAGCGCGAGCTGAAAATGCATTTACAGCACTAAAAAACCAAACTTTTATAACAGCTAAACCAAACGTTTCCAATGTACATTTCCACCTTTATATAGTGTAGAAAGGCATCCTGAAGCCTGGAAAGTAATTAATTTGATTGTCCAGTATTTCCTTCATGAGATATTGCAACACATAGAAAAAGTGTACAGCGCCAGCAGACAATGAATTTTCAGCACTAAAAAAACGAAACTTCATTAACAGCTAAACTAAACGTTTCCAATGTAAATTTCCACCTTTATATAGTGTAGAAAGGCATCCTGAAGCCTGGAAAGTCATTAATTTGATTGTCCAGTATTTCCTTCATGAGATATTGCAACACTTAGAAAAAGTGTACAGCGCCAGCAGACAATGAATTTTCAGCACTAAAAAAACGAAACTTCATTAACAGCTAAACTAAACGTTTCCAATGTAAATTTCCACCCTTATATCGTGTAAAAAGACATCCTGAAGCCTGGGCAGTCATTAATTTGATTGTCCAATATTTCCCTTATGAGATAATGCTTCTCATAGCAAATGTGTACAGCGCGAGCTGAAAATGCATTTACAGCACTAAAAAACCAAACTTTTATAACAGCTAAACCAAACGTTTCCAATGTAAATTTCCACCTTTATATAGTGTAGAAAGGCATCCTGAAGCCTGGAAAGTCATTAATTTGATTGTCCAGTATTTCCTTCATGAGATATTGCAACACTTAGAAAAAGTGTACAGCGCCAGCAGACAATGAATTTTCAGCACTAAAAAAACGAAACTTCATTAACAGCTAAACCAAACGTTTCCAATGTAAATTTCCACATTTATAGAGTGTAAAAAGGCATCCTGAAGCCTGGGAAGTCATTAATTTGATTGTCCAGTATTTCCCTTATGAGATAATGCCTCACATAGCAAATGTGTACAGTGCGAGCTGAAAATGCATTTTCAGCACTAAAAAACCAAACTTTTATAACAGCTAAACCAAACGTTTCCAATGTAAATTTCCACCTTTATATAGTGTAAAACGACATCCTGAAGCCTGGGCAGTCATTAATTTGATTGTCCAGTATTTCCCTTATGAGATAATGCCTCACACAGCAAATGTGTACAGTGCGAGCTGAAAATGCATTTTCAGCACTAAAAAAACCAAACTTTTATAACAGCTAAACCAAACGTTTCCAATGTAAATTTCCACCTTTATATAGTGTAAAAAGACATCCTGAAGCCTGGGCAGTCATTAATTTGATTGTCCAATATTTCCCTTCTGAGATAATGCCTCTCATAGCAAATGTGTACAGCGCGAGATGAAAATGCATTTACAGCACTAAAAAACCAAACTTTTATAACAGCTAAACCAAACGTTTCCAATGTACATTTCCACCTTTATATAGTGTAGAAAGGCATCCTGAAGCCTGGAAAGTCATTAATTTGATTGTCCAGTATTTCCTTCATGAGATATTGCAACACTTAGAAAAAGTGTACAGCGCCAGCAGACAATGAATTTTCAGCACTAAAAAAACGAAACTTCATTAACAGCTAAACTAAACGTTTCCAATGTAAATTTCCACCCTTATATAGTGTAAAAATACATCCTGAAGCCTGGGCAGTCATTAATTTGATTGTCCAATATTTCCCTTATGAGATAATGCCTCTCATAGCAAATGTGTACAGCGCGAGCTGAAAATGCATTTACAGCACTAAAAAACCAAACTTTTATAACAGCTAAACCAAACGTTTCCAATGTAAATTTCCACCTTTATATAGTGTAGAAAGGCATCCTGAAGCCTGGAAAGTCATTAATTTGATTGTCCAGTATTTCCTTCATGAGATATTGCAACACTTAGAAAAAGTGTACAGCGCCAGCAGACAATGAATTTTCAGCACTAAAAAAACGAAACTTCATTAACAGCTAAACCAAACGTTTCCAATGTAAATTTCCACATTTATAGAGTGTAAAAAGGCATCCTGAAGCCTGGGAAGTCATTAATTTGATTGTCCAGTATTTCCCTTATGAGATAATGCCTCACATAGCAAATGTGTACAGTGCGAGCTGAAAATGCATTTTCAGCACTAAAAAAACAAACTTTTATAACAGCTAAACCAAACGTTTCCAATGTAAATTTCCACCTTTATATAGTGTAAAAAGACATCCTGAAGCCTGAGCAGTCATTAATTTGATTGTCCAGTATTTCCCTTATGAGATAATGCCTCACATAGCAAATGTGTACAGTGCGAGCTGAAAATGCATTTTCAGCACTAAAAAAACCAAACTTTTATAACAGCTAAACCAAACGTTTCCAATGTAAATTTCCACCTTTATATAGTGTAAAAAGACATCCTGAAGCCTAGGCAGTCATTAATTTGATTGTCCAATATTTCCCTTATGAGACAATGCCTCTCATAGCAAATGTGTACAGCGCGAGCTGAAAATGCATTTTCAGCACTAAAAAAACAAACTTTTATAACAGCTAAACCAAACGTTTCCAATGTACATTTCCACCTTTATATAGTGTAGAAAGGCATCCTGAAGCCTGGAAAGTCATTGATTTGATTGTCCAGTATTTCCTTCATGAGATATTGCAACACTTAGAAAAAGTGTACAGCGCCAGCAGACAATGAATTTTCAGCACTAAAAAAACGAAACTTCATTAACAGCTAAACTAAACGTTTCCAATGTAAATTTCCAACTTTATATAGAGTAAAAAGACATCCTGAAGCCTGGGCAGCCATTAATTTGATTGTCCAATATTTCCCTTATGAGATAATGCCTCTCGTAGCAAATGTGTACAGCGCGAGCTGAAAATGCATTTACAGCACTAAAAAACCAAACTTTTATAACAGCTAAACCAAACGTTTCCAATGTAAATTTCCACCTTTATATAGTGTAAAAAGACATCCTGAAGCCTGGGCAGTCATTAATTTGATTGTCCAATATTTCCCTTATGAGATAATGCCTCTCATAGCAAATGTGTACAGCGCGAGCTGAAAATGCATTTACAGCACTAAAAAACCAAACTTTTATAACAGCTAAACCAAACGTTTCCAATGTAAATTTCCACCTTTATATAGTGTAGAAAGGCATCCTGAAGCCTGGAAAGTCATTAATTTGATTGTCCAGTATTTCCTTCATGAGATATTGCAACACTTAGAAAAAGTGTACAGCGCCAGCAGACAATGAATTTTCAGCACTAAAAAAAACGAAACTTCATTAACAGCTAAACTAAACGTTTCCAATGTAAATTTCCACCTTTATATAGTGTAAAAAGACATCCTGAAGCCTGGGCAGTCATTAATTTGATTGTCCAATATTTCCCTTATGAGATAATGCCTCTCATAGCAAATGTGTACAGTGCGAGCTGAAAATGCATTTACAGCACTAAAAAACCAAACTTTTATAACAGCTAAACCAAACGTTTCCAATGTAAATTTCCACCTTTATATAGTGTAAAAAGACATCCTGAAGCCTGGGCAGTCATTAATTTGATTGTCCAATATTTCCCTTTTGAGATAATGCCTCTCATAGCAAATGTGTACAGCGCGAGCTGAAAATGCATTTACAGCACTAAAAAACCAAACTTTTATAACAGCTAAACCAAACGTTTCCAATGTACATTTCCACCTTTATATAGTGTAGAAAGGCATCCTGAAGCCTGGAAAGTCATTAATTTGATTGTCCAGTATTTCCTTCATGAGATATTGCAACACTTAGAAAAAGTGTACAGCGCCAGCAGACAATGAATTTTCAGCACTAAAAAAACGAAACTTCATTAACAGCTAAACTAAACGTTTCCGATGTAAATTTCCACCCTTATATAGTGTAAAAAGACATCCTGAAGCCTGGGCAGTCATTAATTTGATTGTCTAATATTTCCCTTATGAGATAATGCCTCTCATAGCAAATGTGTACAGCGCGAGCTGAAAATGCATTTACAGCACTAAAAAACCAAACTTTTATAACAGCTAAACCAAACGTTTCCAATGTACATTTCCACCTTTATATAGTGTAGAAAGGCATCCTGAAGCCTGGAAAGTCATTAATTTGATTGTCCAGTATTTCCTTCATGAGATATTGCAACACTTAGAAAAAGTGTACAGCGCCAGCAGACAATGAATTTTCAGCACTAAAAAAACGAAACTTCATTAACAGCTAAACTAAACGTTTCCAATGTATATTTCCACCTTTATATAGTGTAAAAAGACATCCTGAAGCCTGGGCAGTCATTAATTTGATTGTCCAATATTTCCCTTATGAGATAATGCCTCTCATAGCAAATGTGTACAGCGCGAGCTGAAAATGCATTTACAGCACTAAAAAAACAAACTTTTATAACAGCTAAACCAAACGTTTCCAATGTAAATTTCCACCTTTATATAGTGTAAAAAGACATCCTGAAGCCTGGGCAGTCATTAATTTGATTGTCCAGTATTTCCCTTATGAGATAATGCCTCACATAGCAAATGTGGACAGTGCGAGCTGAAAATGCATTTTCAGCACTAAAAAAACCAAACTTTTATAACAGCTAAACCAAACGTTTCCAATGTAAATTTCCACCTTTATATAGTGTAAAAAGACATCCTGAAGCCTGGGCAGTCATTAATTTGATTGTCCAGTATTTCCCTTATGAGATAATGCCTCACACAGCAAATGTGTACAGTGCGAGCTGAAAATGCATTTTCAGCACTAAAAAAACCAAACTTTTATAACAGCTAAACCAAACGTTTCCAATGTAAATTTCCACCTTTATATAGTGTAAAAAGACATCCTGAAGCCTGGGCAGTCATTAATTTGATTGTCCAATATTTCCCTTCTGAGATAATGCCTCTCATAGCAAATGTGTACAGCGCGAGATGAAAATGCATTTACAGCACTAAAAAACCAAACTTTTATAACAGCTAAACCAAACGTTTCCAATGTACATTTCCACCTTTATATAGTGTAGAAAGGCATCCTGAAGCCTGGAAAGTCATTAATTTGATTGTCCAGTATTTCCTTCATGAGATATTGCAACACTTAGAAAAAGTGTACAGCGCCAGCAGACAATGAATTTTCAGCACTAAAAAAACGAAACTTCATTAACAGCTAAACTAAACGTTTCCAATGTAAATTTCCACCCTTATATAGTGTAAAAATACATCCTGAAGCCTGGGCAGTCATTAATTTGATTGTCCAATATTTCCCTTATGAGATAATGCCTCTCATAGCAAATGTGTACAGCGCGAGCTGAAAATGCATTTACAGCACTAAAAAACCAAACTTTTATAACAGCTAAACCAAACGTTTCCAATGTAAATTTCCACCTTTATATAGTGTAGAAAGGCATCCTGAAGCCTGGAAAGTCATTAATTTGATTGTCCAGTATTTCCTTCATGAGATATTGCAACACTTAGAAAAAGTGTACAGCGCCAGCAGACAATGAATTTTCAGCACTAAAAAAACGAAACTTCATTAACAGCTAAACCAAACGTTTCCAATGTAAATTTCCACATTTATAGAGTGTAAAAAGGCATCCTGAAGCCTGGGAAGTCATTAATTTGATTGTCCAGTATTTCCCTTATGAGATAATGCCTCACATAGCAAATGTGTACAGTGCGAGCTGAAAATGCATTTTCAGCACTAAAAAAACAAACTTTTATAACAGCTAAACCAAACGTTTCCAATGTAAATTTCCACCTTTATATAGTGTAAAAAGACATCCTGAAGCCTGAGCAGTCATTAATTTGATTGTCCAGTATTTCCCTTATGAGATAATGCCTCACATAGCAAATGTGTACAGTGCGAGCTGAAAATGCATTTTCAGCACTAAAAAAACCAAACTTTTATAACAGCTAAACCAAACGTTTCCAATGTAAATTTCCACCTTTATATAGTGTAAAAAGACATCCTGAAGCCTAGGCAGTCATTAATTTGATTGTCCAATATTTCCCTTATGAGACAATGCCTCTCATAGCAAATGTGTACAGCGCGAGCTGAAAATGCATTTTCAGCACTAAAAAAACAAACTTTTATAACAGCTAAACCAAACGTTTCCAATGTACATTTCCACCTTTATATAGTGTAGAAAGGCATCCTGAAGCCTGGAAAGTCATTGATTTGATTGTCCAGTATTTCCTTCATGAGATATTGCAACACTTAGAAAAAGTGTACAGCGCCAGCAGACAATGAATTTTCAGCACTAAAAAAACGAAACTTCATTAACAGCTAAACTAAACGTTTCCAATGTAAATTTCCAACTTTATATAGAGTAAAAAGACATCCTGAAGCCTGGGCAGCCATTAATTTGATTGTCCAATATTTCCCTTATGAGATAATGCCTCTCGTAGCAAATGTGTACAGCGCGAGCTGAAAATGCATTTACAGCACTAAAAAACCAAACTTTTATAACAGCTAAACCAAACGTTTCCAATGTAAATTTCCACCTTTATATAGTGTAAAAAGACATCCTGAAGCCTGGGCAGTCATTAATTTGATTGTCCAATATTTCCCTTATGAGATAATGCCTCTCATAGCAAATGTGTACAGCGCGAGCTGAAAATGCATTTACAGCACTAAAAAACCAAACTTTTATAACAGCTAAACCAAACGTTTCCAATGTAAATTTCCACCTTTATATAGTGTAGAAAGGCATCCTGAAGCCTGGAAAGTCATTAATTTGATTGTCCAGTATTTCCTTCATGAGATATTGCAACACTTAGAAAAAGTGTACAGCGCCAGCAGACAATGAATTTTCAGCACTAAAAAAAACGAAACTTCATTAACAGCTAAACTAAACGTTTCCAATGTAAATTTCCACCTTTATATAGTGTAAAAAGACATCCTGAAGCCTGGGCAGTCATTAATTTGATTGTCCAATATTTCCCTTATGAGATAATGCCTCTCATAGCAAATGTGTACAGTGCGAGCTGAAAATGCATTTACAGCACTAAAAAACCAAACTTTTATAACAGCTAAACCAAACGTTTCCAATGTAAATTTCCACCTTTATATAGTGTAAAAAGACATCCTGAAGCCTGGGCAGTCATTAATTTGATTGTCCAATATTTCCCTTTTGAGATAATGCCTCTCATAGCAAATGTGTACAGCGCGAGCTGAAAATGCATTTACAGCACTAAAAAACCAAACTTTTATAACAGCTAAACCAAACGTTTCCAATGTACATTTCCACCTTTATATAGTGTAGAAAGGCATCCTGAAGCCTGGAAAGTCATTAATTTGATTGTCCAGTATTTCCTTCATGAGATATTGCAACACTTAGAAAAAGTGTACAGCGCCAGCAGACAATGAATTTTCAGCACTAAAAAAACGAAACTTCATTAACAGCTAAACTAAACGTTTCCGATGTAAATTTCCACCCTTATATAGTGTAAAAAGACATCCTGAAGCCTGGGCAGTCATTAATTTGATTGTCTAATATTTCCCTTATGAGATAATGCCTCTCATAGCAAATGTGTACAGCGCGAGCTGAAAATGCATTTACAGCACTAAAAAACCAAACTTTTATAACAGCTAAACCAAACGTTTCCAATGTACATTTCCACCTTTATATAGTGTAGAAAGGCATCCTGAAGCCTGGAAAGTCATTAATTTGATTGTCCAGTATTTCCTTCATGAGATATTGCAACACTTAGAAAAAGTGTACAGCGCCAGCAGACAATGAATTTTCAGCACTAAAAAAACGAAACTTCATTAACAGCTAAACTAAACGTTTCCAATGTATATTTCCACCTTTATATAGTGTAAAAAGACATCCTGAAGCCTGGGCAGTCATTAATTTGATTGTCCAATATTTCCCTTATGAGATAATGCCTCTCATAGCAAATGTGTACAGCGCGAGCTGAAAATGCATTTACAGCACTAAAAAAACAAACTTTTATAACAGCTAAACCAAACGTTTCCAATGTAAATTTCCACCTTTATATAGTGTAAAAAGACATCCTGAAGCCTGGGCAGTCATTAATTTGATTGTCCAGTATTTCCCTTATGAGATAATGCCTCACATAGCAAATGTGGACAGTGCGAGCTGAAAATGCATTTTCAGCACTAAAAAAACCAAACTTTTATAACAGCTAAACCAAACGTTTCCAATGTAAATTTCCACCTTTATATAGTGTAAAAAGACATCCTGAAGCCTGGGCAGTCATTAATTTGATTGTCCAGTATTTCCCTTATGAGATAATGCCTCACACAGCAAATGTGTACAGTGCGAGCTGAAAATGCATTTTCAGCACTAAAAAAACCAAACTTTTATAACAGCTAAACCAAACGTTTCCAATGTAAATTTCCACCTTTATATAGTGTAAAAAGACATCCTGAAGCCTGGGCAGTCATTAATTTGATTGCCCAATATTTCCCTTCTGAGATAATGCCTCTCATAGCAAATGTGTACAGCGCGAGCTGAAAATGCATTTACAGCACTAAAAAACCAAACTTTTATAACAGCTAAACCAAACGTTTCCAATGTACATTTCCACCTTTATATAGTGTAGAAAGGCATCCTGAAGCCTGGAAAGTAATTAATTTGATTGTCCAGTATTTCCTTCATGAGATATTGCAACACATAGAAAAAGTGTACAGCGCCAGCAGACAATGAATTTTCAGCACTAAAAAAACGAAACTTCATTAACAGCTAAACTAAACGTTTCCAATGTAAATTTCCACCTTTATATAGTGTAGAAAGGCATCCTGAAGCCTGGAAAGTCATTAATTTGATTGTCCAGTATTTCCTTCATGAGATATTGCAACACTTAGAAAAAGTGTACAGCGCCAGCAGACAATGAATTTTCAGCACTAAAAAAACGAAACTTCATTAACAGCTAAACTAAACGTTTCCAATGTAAATTTCCACCCTTATATAGTGTAAAAAGACATCCTGAAGCCTGGGCAGTCATTAATTTGATTGTCCAATATTTCCCTTATGAGATAATGCTTCTCATAGCAAATGTGTACAGCGCGAGCTGAAAATGCATTTACAGCACTAAAAAACCAAACTTTTATAACAGCTAAACCAAACGTTTCCAATGTAAATTTCCACCTTTATATAGTGTAGAAAGGCATCCTGAAGCCTGGAAAGTCATTAATTTGATTGTCCAGTATTTCCTTCATGAGATATTGCAACACTTAGAAAAAGTGTACAGCGCCAGCAGACAATGAATTTTCAGCACTAAAAAAAACGAAACTTCATTAACAGCTAAACCAAACGTTTCCAATGTAAATTTCCACATTTATAGAGTGTAAAAAGGCATCCTGAAGCCTGGGAAGTCATTAATTTGATTGTCCAGTATTTCCCTTATGAGATAATGCCTCACATAGCAAATGTGTACAGTGCGAGCTGAAAATGCATTTTCAGCACTAAAAAACCAAACTTTTATAACAGCTAAACCAAACGTTTCCAATGTAAATTTCCACCTTTATATAGTGTAAAAAGACATCCTGAAGCCTGGGCAGTCATTAATTTGATTGTCCAGTATTTCCCTTATGAGATAATGCCTCACACAGCAAATGTGTACAGTGCGAGCTGAAAATGCATTTTCAGCACTAAAAAAACCAAACTTTTATAACAGCTAAACCAAACGTTTCCAATGTAAATTTCCACCTTTATATAGTGTAAAAAGACATCCTGAAGCCTGGGCAGTCATTAATTTGATTGTCCAATATTTCCCTTCTGAGATAATGCCTCTCATAGCAAATGTGTACAGCGCGAGATGAAAATGCATTTACAGCACTAAAAAACCAAACTTTTATAACAGCTAAACCAAACGTTTCCAATGTACATTTCCACCTTTATATAGTGTAGAAAGGCATCCTGAAGCCTGGAAAGTAATTAATTTGATTGTCCAGTATTTCCTTCATGAGATATTGCAACACATAGAAAAAGTGTACAGCGCCAGCAGACAATGAATTTTCAGCACTAAAAAAACGAAACTTCATTAACAGCTAAACTAAACGTTTCCAATGTAAATTTCCACCTTTATATAGTGTAGAAAGGCATCCTGAAGCCTGGAAAGTCATTAATTTGATTGTCCAGTATTTCCTTCATGAGATATTGCAACACTTAGAAAAAGTGTACAGCGCCAGCAGACAATGAATTTTCAGCACTAAAAAAACGAAACTTCATTAACAGCTAAACTAAACGTTTCCAATGTAAATTTCCACCCTTATATAGTGTAAAAATACATCCTGAAGCCTGGGCAGTCATTAATTTGATTGGCCAATATTTCCCTTATGAGATAATGCCTCTCATAGCAAATGTGTACAGCGCGAGCTGAAAATGCATTTACAGCACTAAAAAACCAAACTTTTATAACAGCTAAACCAAACGTTTCCAATGTAAATTTCCACCTTTATATAGTGTAGAAAGGCATCCTGAAGCCTGGAAAGTCATTAATTTGATTGTCCAGTATTTCCTTCATGAGATATTGCAACACTTAGAAAAAGTGTACAGCGCCAGCAGACAATGAATTTTCAGCACTAAAAAAACGAAACTTCATTAACAGCTAAACCAAACGTTTCCAATGTAAATTTCCACATTTATAGAGTGTAAAAAGGCATCCTGAAGCCTGGGAAGTCATTAATTTGATTGTCCAGTATTTCCCTTATGAGATAATGCCTCACATAGCAAATGTGTACAGTGCGAGCTGAAAATGCATTTTCAGCACTAAAAAAACAAACTTTTATAACAGCTAAACCAAACGTTTCCAATGTAAATTTCCACCTTTATATAGTGTAAAAAGACATCCTGAAGCCTGGGCAGTCATTAATTTGATTGTCCAGTATTTCCCTTATGAGATAATGCCTCACATAGCAAATGTGTACAGTGCGAGCTGAAAATGCATTTTCAGCACTAAAAAAACCAAACTTTTATAACAGCTAAACCAAACGTTTCCAATGTAAATTTCCACCTTTATATAGTGTAAAAAGACATCCTGAAGCCTAGGCAGTCATTAATTTGATTGTCCAATATTTCCCTTATGAGACAATGCCTCTCATAGCAAATGTGTACAGCGCGAGCTGAAAATGCATTTTCAGCACTAAAAAAACAAACTTTTATAACAGCTAAACCAAACGTTTCCAATGTACATTTCCACCTTTATATAGTGTAGAAAGGCATCCTGAAGCCTGGAAAGTCATTGATTTGATTGTCCAGTATTTCCTTCATGAGATATTGCAACACTTAGAAAAAGTGTACAGCGCCAGCAGACAATGAATTTTCAGCACTAAAAAAACGAAACTTCATTAACAGCTAAACTAAACGTTTCCAATGTAAATTTCCAACTTTATATAGAGTAAAAAGACATCCTGAAGCCTGGGCAGCCATTAATTTGATTGTCCAATATTTCCCTTATGAGATAATGCCTCTCGTAGCAAATGTGTACAGCGCGAGCTGAAAATGCATTTACAGCACTAAAAAACCAAACTTTTATAACAGCTAAACCAAACGTTTCCAATGTAAATTTCCACCTTTATATAGTGTAAAAAGACATCCTGAAGCCTGGGCAGTCATTAATTTGATTGTCCAATATTTCCCTTATGAGATAATGCCTCTCATAGCAAATGTGTACAGCGCGAGCTGAAAATGCATTTACAGCACTAAAAAACCAAACTTTTATAACAGCTAAACCAAACGTTTCCAATGTAAATTTCCACCTTTATATAGTGTAGAAAGGCATCCTGAAGCCTGGAAAGTCATTAATTTGATTGTCCAGTATTTCCTTCATGAGATATTGCAACACTTAGAAAAAGTGTACAGCGCCAGCAGACAATGAATTTTCAGCACTAAAAAAAACGAAACTTCATTAACAGCTAAACTAAACGTTTCCAATGTAAATTTCCACCTTTATATAGTGTAAAAAGACATCCTGAAGCCTGGGCAGTCATTAATTTGATTGTCCAATATTTCCCTTATGAGATAATGCCTCTCATAGCAAATGTGTACAGCGCGAGCTGAAAATGCATTTACAGCACTAAAAAACCAAACTTTTATAACAGCTAAACCAAACGTTTCCAATGTAAATTTCCACCTTTATATAGTGTAGAAAGGCATCCTGAAGCCTGGAAAGTCATTAATTTGATTGTCCAGTATTTCCTTCATGAGATATTGCAACACTTAGAAAAAGTGTACAGCGCCAGCAGACAATGAATTTTCAGCACTAAAAAAACGAAACTTCATTAACAGCTAAACCAAACGTTTCTAATGTAAATTTCCACATTTATAGAGTGTAAAAAGGCATCCTGAAGCCTGGGAAGTCATTAATTTGATTGTCCAGTATTTCCCTTATGAGATAATGCCTCACATAGCAAATGTGTACAGTGCGAGCTGAAAATGCATTTTCAGCACTAAAAAACCAAACTTTTATAACAGCTAAACCAAACGTTTCCAATGTAAATTTCCACCTTTTTATAGTGTAAAAAGACATCCTGAAGCCTGGGCAGTCATTAATTTGATTGTCCAATATTTCCCTTTTGAGATAATGCCTCTCATAGCAAATGTGTACAGCGCGAGCTGAAAATGCATTTACAGCACTAAAAAACCAAACTTTTATAACAGCTAAACCAAACGTTTCCAATGTACATTTCCACCTTTATATAGTGTAGAAAGGCATCCTGAAGCCTGGAAAGTCATTAATTTGATTGTCCAGTATTTCCTTCATGAGATATTGCAACACTTAGAAAAAGTGTATAGCGCCAGCAGACAATGAATTTTCAGCACTAAAAAAACGAAACTTCATTAACAGCTAAACTAAACGTTTCCGATGTAAATTTCCACCCTTATATAGTGTAAAAAGACATCCTGAAGCCTGGGCAGTCATTAATTTGATTGTCTAATATTTCCCTTATGAGATAATGCCTCTCATAGCAAATGTGTACAGCGCGAGCTGAAAATGCATTTACAGCACTAAAAAACCAAACTTTTATAACAGCTAAACCAAACGTTTCCAATGTACATTTCCACCTTTATATAGTGTAGAAAGGCATCCTGAAGCCTGGAAAGTCATTAATTTGATTGTCCAGTATTTCCTTCATGAGATATTGCAACACTTAGAAAAAGTGTACAGCGCCAGCAGACAATGAATTTTCAGCACTAAAAAAACGAAACTTCATTAACAGCTAAACCAAACGTTTCCAATGTAAATTTCCACATTTATAGAGTGTAAAAAGGCATCCTGAAGCCTGGGAAGTCATTAATTTGATTGTCCAGTATTTCCCTTATGAGATAATGCCTCTCATAGCAAATGTGTACAGCGCGAGCTGAAAATGCATTTACAGCACTAAAAAACCAAACTTTTATAACAGCTAAACCAAACGTTTCCAATGTACATTTCCACCTTTATATAGTGTAGAAAGGCATCCTGAAGCCTGGAAAGTCATTAATTTGATTGTCCAGTATTTCCTTCATGAGATATTGCAACACTTAGAAAAAGTGTACAGCGCCAGCAGACAATGAATTTTCAGCACTAAAAAAACGAAACTTCATTAACAGCTAAACTAAACGTTTCCAATGTAAATTTCCACCCTTATATAGTGTAAAAATACATCCTGAAGCCTGGGCAGTCATTAATTTGATTGTCCAATATTTCCCTTATGAGATAATGCCTCTCATAGCAAATGTGTACAGCGCGAGCTGAAAATGCATTTACAGCACTAAAAAACCAAACTTTTATAACAGCTAAACCAAACGTTTCCAATGTAAATTTCCACCTTTATATAGTGTAAAAAGACATCCTGAAGCCTGGGCAGTCATTAATTTGATTGTCCAGTATTTCCCTTATGAGATAATGCCTCACATAGCAAAAGTGTACAGTGCGAGCTGAAAATGCATTTTCAGCACTAAAAAAACCAAACTTTTATTACAGCTAAACCAAACGTTTCCAATGTAAATTTCCACCTTTATATAGTGTAAAAAGACATCCTGAAGCCTGGGCAGTCATTAATTTGATTGTCCAATATTTCCCTTCTGAGATAATGCCTCTCATAGCAAATGTGTACAGCGCGAGCTGAAAATGCATTTACAGCACTAAAAAACCAAACTTTTATAACAGCTAAACCAAACGTTTCCAATGTACATTTCCACCTTTATATAGTGTAGAAAGGCATCCTGAAGCCTGGAAAGTAATTAATTTGATTGTCCAGTATTTCCTTCATGAGATATTGCAACACATAGAAAAAGTGTACAGCGCCAGCAGACAATGAATTTTCAGCACTAAAAAAACGAAACTTCATTAACAGCTAAACTAAACGTTTCCAATGTAAATTTCCACCTTTATATAGTGTAGAAAGGCATCCTGAAGCCTGGAAAGTCATTAATTTGATTGTCCAGTATTTCCTTCATGAGATATTGCAACACTTAGAAAAAGTGTACAGCGCCAGCAGACAATGAATTTTCAGCACTAAAAAAACGAAACTTCATTAACAGCTAAACTAAACGTTTCCAATGTAAATTTCCACCCTTATATAGTGTAAAAAGACATCCTGAAGCCTGGGCAGTCATTAATTTGATTGTCCAATATTTCCCTTATGAGATAATGCTTCTCATAGCAAATGTGTACAGCGCGAGCTGAAAATGCATTTACAGCACTAAAAAACCAAACTTTTATAACAGCTAAACCAAACGTTTCCAATGTAAATTTCCACCTTTATATAGTGTAGAAAGGCATCCTGAAGCCTGGAAAGTCATTAATTTGATTGTCCAGTATTTCCTTCATGAGATATTGCAACACTTAGAAAAAGTGTACAGCGCCAGCAGACAATGAATTTTCAGCACTAAAAAAAACGAAACTTCATTAACAGCTAAACCAAACGTTTCCAATGTAAATTTCCACATTTATAGAGTGTAAAAAGGCATCCTGAAGCCTGGGAAGTCATTAATTTGATTGTCCAGTATTTCCCTTATGAGATAATGCCTCACATAGCAAATGTGTACAGTGCGAGCTGAAAATGCATTTTCAGCACTAAAAAACCAAACTTTTATAACAGCTAAACCAAACGTTTCCAATGTAAATTTCCACCTTTATATAGTGTAAAAAGACATCCTGAAGCCTGGGCAGTCATTAATTTGATTGTCCAGTATTTCCCTTATGAGATAATGCCTCACACAGCAAATGTGTACAGTGCGAGCTGAAAATGCATTTTCAGCACTAAAAAAACCAAACTTTTATAACAGCTAAACCAAACGTTTCCAATGTAAATTTCCACCTTTATATAGTGTAAAAAGACATCCTGAAGCCTGGGCAGTCATTAATTTGATTGTCCAATATTTCCCTTCTGAGATAATGCCTCTCATAGCAAATGTGTACAGCGCGAGATGAAAATGCATTTACAGCACTAAAAAACCAAACTTTTATAACAGCTAAACCAAACGTTTCCAATGTACATTTCCACCTTTATATAGTGTAGAAAGGCATCCTGAAGCCTGGAAAGTCATTAATTTGATTGTCCAGTATTTCCTTCATGAGATATTGCAACACTTAGAAAAAGTGTACAGCGCCAGCAGACAATGAATTTTCAGCACTAAAAAAACGAAACTTCATTAACAGCTAAACTAAACGTTTCCAATGTAAATTTCCACCCTTATATAGTGTAAAAATACATCCTGAAGCCTGGGCAGTCATTAATTTGATTGGCCAATATTTCCCTTATGAGATAATGCCTCTCATAGCAAATGTGTACAGCGCGAGCTGAAAATGCATTTACAGCACTAAAAAACCAAACTTTTATAACAGCTAAACCAAACGTTTCCAATGTAAATTTCCACCTTTATATAGTGTAGAAAGGCATCCTGAAGCCTGGAAAGTCATTAATTTGATTGTCCAGTATTTCCTTCATGAGATATTGCAACACTTAGAAAAAGTGTACAGCGCCAGCAGACAATGAATTTTCAGCACTAAAAAAACGAAACTTCATTAACAGCTAAACCAAACGTTTCCAATGTAAATTTCCACATTTATAGAGTGTAAAAAGGCATCCTGAAGCCTGGGAAGTCATTAATTTGATTGTCCAGTATTTCCCTTATGAGATAATGCCTCACATAGCAAATGTGTACAGTGCGAGCTGAAAATGCATTTTCAGCACTAAAAAAACAAACTTTTATAACAGCTAAACCAAACGTTTCCAATGTAAATTTCCACCTTTATATAGTGTAAAAAGACATCCTGAAGCCTGGGCAGTCATTAATTTGATTGTCCAGTATTTCCCTTATGAGATAATGCCTCACATAGCAAATGTGTACAGTGCGAGCTGAAAATGCATTTTCAGCACTAAAAAAACCAAACTTTTATAACAGCTAAACCAAACGTTTCCAATGTAAATTTCCACCTTTATATAGTGTAAAAAGACATCCTGAAGCCTAGGCAGTCATTAATTTGATTGTCCAATATTTCCCTTATGAGACAATGCCTCTCATAGCAAATGTGTACAGCGCGAGCTGAAAATGCATTTTCAGCACTAAAAAAACAAACTTTTATAACAGCTAAACCAAACGTTTCCAATGTACATTTCCACCTTTATATAGTGTAGAAAGGCATCCTGAAGCCTGGAAAGTCATTGATTTGATTGTCCAGTATTTCCTTCATGAGATATTGCAACACTTAGAAAAAGTGTACAGCGCCAGCAGACAATGAATTTTCAGCACTAAAAAAACGAAACTTCATTAACAGCTAAACTAAACGTTTCCAATGTAAATTTCCAACTTTATATAGAGTAAAAAGACATCCTGAAGCCTGGGCAGCCATTAATTTGATTGTCCAATATTTCCCTTATGAGATAATGCCTCTCGTAGCAAATGTGTACAGCGCGAGCTGAAAATGCATTTACAGCACTAAAAAACCAAACTTTTATAACAGCTAAACCAAACGTTTCCAATGTAAATTTCCACCTTTATATAGTGTAAAAAGACATCCTGAAGCCTGGGCAGTCATTAATTTGATTGTCCAATATTTCCCTTATGAGATAATGCCTCTCATAGCAAATGTGTACAGCGCGAGCTGAAAATGCATTTACAGCACTAAAAAACCAAACTTTTATAACAGCTAAACCAAACGTTTCCAATGTAAATTTCCACCTTTATATAGTGTAGAAAGGCATCCTGAAGCCTGGAAAGTCATTAATTTGATTGTCCAGTATTTCCTTCATGAGATATTGCAACACTTAGAAAAAGTGTACAGCGCCAGCAGACAATGAATTTTCAGCACTAAAAAAAACGAAACTTCATTAACAGCTAAACTAAACGTTTCCAATGTAAATTTCCACCTTTATATAGTGTAAAAAGACATCCTGAAGCCTGGGCAGTCATTAATTTGATTGTCCAATATTTCCCTTATGAGATAATGCCTCTCATAGCAAATGTGTACAGCGCGAGCTGAAAATGCATTTACAGCACTAAAAAACCAAACTTTTATAACAGCTAAACCAAACGTTTCCAATGTAAATTTCCACCTTTATATAGTGTAGAAAGGCATCCTGAAGCCTGGAAAGTCATTAATTTGATTGTCCAGTATTTCCTTCATGAGATATTGCAACACTTAGAAAAAGTGTACAGCGCCAGCAGACAATGAATTTTCAGCACTAAAAAAACGAAACTTCATTAACAGCTAAACCAAACGTTTCTAATGTAAATTTCCACATTTATAGAGTGTAAAAAGGCATCCTGAAGCCTGGGAAGTCATTAATTTGATTGTCCAGTATTTCCCTTATGAGATAATGCCTCACATAGCAAATGTGTACAGTGCGAGCTGAAAATGCATTTTCAGCACTAAAAAACCAAACTTTTATAACAGCTAAACCAAACGTTTCCAATGTAAATTTCCACCTTTTTATAGTGTAAAAAGACATCCTGAAGCCTGGGCAGTCATTAATTTGATTGTCCAATATTTCCCTTTTGAGATAATGCCTCTCATAGCAAATGTGTACAGCGCGAGCTGAAAATGCATTTACAGCACTAAAAAACCAAACTTTTATAACAGCTAAACCAAACGTTTCCAATGTACATTTCCACCTTTATATAGTGTAAAAAGGCATCCTGAAGCCTGGAAAGTCATTAATTTGATTGTCCAGTATTTCCTTCATGAGATATTGCAACACTTAGAAAAAGTGTATAGCGCCAGCAGACAATGAATTTTCAGCACTAAAAAAACGAAACTTCATTAACAGCTAAACTAAACGTTTCCGATGTAAATTTCCACCCTTATATAGTGTAAAAAGACATCCTGAAGCCTGGGCAGTCATTAATTTGATTGTCTAATATTTCCCTTATGAGATAATGCCTCTCATAGCAAATGTGTACAGCGCGAGCTGAAAATGCATTTACAGCACTAAAAAACCAAACTTTTATAACAGCTAAACCAAACGTTTCCAATGTACATTTCCACCTTTATATAGTGTAGAAAGGCATCCTGAAGCCTGGAAAGTCATTAATTTGATTGTCCAGTATTTCCTTCATGAGATATTGCAACACTTAGAAAAAGTGTACAGCGCCAGCAGACAATGAATTTTCAGCACTAAAAAAACGAAACTTCATTAACAGCTAAACCAAACGTTTCCAATGTAAATTTCCACATTTATAGAGTGTAAAAAGGCATCCTGAAGCCTGGGAAGTCATTAATTTGATTGTCCAGTATTTCCCTTATGAGATAATGCCTCTCATAGCAAATGTGTACAGCGCGAGCTGAAAATGCATTTACAGCACTAAAAAACCAAACTTTTATAACAGCTAAACCAAACGTTTCCAATGTACATTTCCACCTTTATATAGTGTAGAAAGGCATCCTGAAGCCTGGAAAGTCATTAATTTGATTGTCCAGTATTTCCTTCATGAGATATTGCAACACTTAGAAAAAGTGTACAGCGCCAGCAGACAATGAATTTTCAGCACTAAAAAAACGAAACTTCATTAACAGCTAAACTAAACGTTTCCAATGTAAATTTCCACCCTTATATAGTGTAAAAATACATCCTGAAGCCTGGGCAGTCATTAATTTGATTGTCCAATATTTCCCTTATGAGATAATGCCTCTCATAGCAAATGTGTACAGCGCGAGCTGAAAATGCATTTACAGCACTAAAAAACCAAACTTTTATAACAGCTAAACCAAACGTTTCCAATGTAAATTTCCACCTTTATATAGTGTAAAAAGACATCCTGAAGCCTGGGCAGTCATTAATTTGATTGTCCAGTATTTCCCTTATGAGATAATGCCTCACATAGCAAAAGTGTACAGTGCGAGCTGAAAATGCATTTTCAGCACTAAAAAAACCAAACTTTTATTACAGCTAAACCAAACGTTTCCAATGTAAATTTCCACCTTTATATAGTGTAAAAAGACATCCTGAAGCCTGGGCAGTCATTAATTTGATTGTCCAATATTTCCCTTCTGAGATAATGCCTCTCATAGCAAATGTGTACAGCGCGAGCTGAAAATGCATTTACAGCACTAAAAAACCAAACTTTTATAACAGCTAAACCAAACGTTTCCAATGTACATTTCCACCTTTATATAGTGTAGAAAGGCATCCTGAAGCCTGGAAAGTCATTAATTTGATTGTCCAGTATTTCCTTCATGAGATATTGCAACACTTAGAAAAAGTGTATAGCGCCAGCAGACAATGAATTTTCAGCACTAAAAAAACGAAACTTCATTAACAGCTAAACTAAACGTTTCCGATGTAAATTTCCACCCTTATATAGTGTAAAAAGACATCCTGAAGCCTGGGCAGTCATTAATTTGATTGTCTAATATTTCCCTTATGAGATAATGCCTCTCATAGCAAATGTGTACAGCGCGAGCTGAAAATGCATTTACAGCACTAAAAAACCAAACTTTTATAACAGCTAAACCAAACGTTTCCAATGTACATTTCCACCTTTATATAGTGTAGAAAGGCATCCTGAAGCCTGGAAAGTCATTAATTTGATTGTCCAGTATTTCCTTCATGAGATATTGCAACACTTAGAAAAAGTGTACAGCGCCAGCAGACAATGAATTTTCAGCACTAAAAAAACGAAACTTCATTAACAGCTAAACCAAACGTTTCCAATGTAAATTTCCACATTTATAGAGTGTAAAAAGGCATCCTGAAGCCTGGGAAGTCATTAATTTGATTGTCCAGTATTTCCCTTATGAGATAATGCCTCTCATAGCAAATGTGTACAGCGCGAGCTGAAAATGCATTTACAGCACTAAAAAACCAAACTTTTATAACAGCTAAACCAAACGTTTCCAATGTACATTTCCACCTTTATATAGTGTAGAAAGGCATCCTGAAGCCTGGAAAGTCATTAATTTGATTGTCCAGTATTTCCTTCATGAGATATTGCAACACTTAGAAAAAGTGTACAGCGCCAGCAGACAATGAATTTTCAGCACTAAAAAAACGAAACTTCATTAACAGCTAAACTAAACGTTTCCAATGTAAATTTCCACCCTTATATAGTGTAAAAATACATCCTGAAGCCTGGGCAGTCATTAATTTGATTGTCCAATATTTCCCTTATGAGATAATGCCTCTCATAGCAAATGTGTACAGCGCGAGCTGAAAATGCATTTACAGCACTAAAAAACCAAACTTTTATAACAGCTAAACCAAACGTTTCCAATGTAAATTTCCACCTTTATATAGTGTAAAAAGACATCCTGAAGCCTGGGCAGTCATTAATTTGATTGTCCAGTATTTCCCTTATGAGATAATGCCTCACATAGCAAAAGTGTACAGTGCGAGCTGAAAATGCATTTTCAGCACTAAAAAAACCAAACTTTTATTACAGCTAAACCAAACGTTTCCAATGTAAATTTCCACCTTTATATAGTGTAAAAAGACATCCTGAAGCCTGGGCAGTCATTAATTTGATTGTCCAATATTTCCCTTCTGAGATAATGCCTCTCATAGCAAATGTGTACAGCGCGAGCTGAAAATGCATTTACAGCACTAAAAAACCAAACTTTTATAACAGCTAAACCAAACGTTTCCAATGTACATTTCCACCTTTATATAGTGTAGAAAGGCATCCTGAAGCCTGGAAAGTAATTAATTTGATTGTCCAGTATTTCCTTCATGAGATATTGCAACACATAGAAAAAGTGTACAGCGCCAGCAGACAATGAATTTTCAGCACTAAAAAAACGAAACTTCATTAACAGCTAAACTAAACGTTTCCAATGTAAATTTCCACCTTTATATAGTGTAGAAAGGCATCCTGAAGCCTGGAAAGTCATTAATTTGATTGTCCAGTATTTCCTTCATGAGATATTGCAACACTTAGAAAAAGTGTACAGCGCCAGCAGACAATGAATTTTCAGCACTAAAAAAACGAAACTTCATTAACAGCTAAACTAAACGTTTCCAATGTAAATTTCCACCCTTATATAGTGTAAAAAGACATCCTGAAGCCTGGGCAGTCATTAATTTGATTGTCCAATATTTCCCTTATGAGATAATGCTTCTCATAGCAAATGTGTACAGCGCGAGCTGAAAATGCATTTACAGCACTAAAAAACCAAACTTTTATAACAGCTAAACCAAACGTTTCCAATGTAAATTTCCACCTTTATATAGTGTAGAAAGGCATCCTGAAGCCTGGAAAGTCATTAATTTGATTGTCCAGTATTTCCTTCATGAGATATTGCAACACTTAGAAAAAGTGTACAGCGCCAGCAGACAATGAATTTTCAGCACTAAAAAAAACGAAACTTCATTAACAGCTAAACCAAACGTTTCCAATGTAAATTTCCACATTTATAGAGTGTAAAAAGGCATCCTGAAGCCTGGGAAGTCATTAATTTGATTGTCCAGTATTTCCCTTATGAGATAATGCCTCACATAGCAAATGTGTACAGTGCGAGCTGAAAATGCATTTTCAGCACTAAAAAACCAAACTTTTATAACAGCTAAACCAAACGTTTCCAATGTAAATTTCCACCTTTATATAGTGTAAAAAGACATCCTGAAGCCTGGGCAGTCATTAATTTGATTGTCCAGTATTTCCCTTATGAGATAATGCCTCACACAGCAAATGTGTACAGTGCGAGCTGAAAATGCATTTTCAGCACTAAAAAAACCAAACTTTTATAACAGCTAAACCAAACGTTTCCAATGTAAATTTCCACCTTTATATAGTGTAAAAAGACATCCTGAAGCCTGGGCAGTCATTAATTTGATTGTCCAATATTTCCCTTCTGAGATAATGCCTCTCATAGCAAATGTGTACAGCGCGAGATGAAAATGCATTTACAGCACTAAAAAACCAAACTTTTATAACAGCTAAACCAAACGTTTCCAATGTACATTTCCACCTTTATATAGTGTAGAAAGGCATCCTGAAGCCTGGAAAGTCATTAATTTGATTGTCCAGTATTTCCTTCATGAGATATTGCAACACTTAGAAAAAGTGTACAGCGCCAGCAGACAATGAATTTTCAGCACTAAAAAAACGAAACTTCATTAACAGCTAAACTAAACGTTTCCAATGTAAATTTCCACCCTTATATAGTGTAAAAATACATCCTGAAGCCTGGGCAGTCATTAATTTGATTGGCCAATATTTCCCTTATGAGATAATGCCTCTCATAGCAAATGTGTACAGCGCGAGCTGAAAATGCATTTACAGCACTAAAAAACCAAACTTTTATAACAGCTAAACCAAACGTTTCCAATGTAAATTTCCACCTTTATATAGTGTAGAAAGGCATCCTGAAGCCTGGAAAGTCATTAATTTGATTGTCCAGTATTTCCTTCATGAGATATTGCAACACTTAGAAAAAGTGTACAGCGCCAGCAGACAATGAATTTTCAGCACTAAAAAAACGAAACTTCATTAACAGCTAAACCAAACGTTTCCAATGTAAATTTCCACATTTATAGAGTGTAAAAAGGCATCCTGAAGCCTGGGAAGTCATTAATTTGATTGTCCAGTATTTCCCTTATGAGATAATGCCTCACATAGCAAATGTGTACAGTGCGAGCTGAAAATGCATTTTCAGCACTAAAAAAACAAACTTTTATAACAGCTAAACCAAACGTTTCCAATGTAAATTTCCACCTTTATATAGTGTAAAAAGACATCCTGAAGCCTGGGCAGTCATTAATTTGATTGTCCAGTATTTCCCTTATGAGATAATGCCTCACATAGCAAATGTGTACAGTGCGAGCTGAAAATGCATTTTCAGCACTAAAAAAACCAAACTTTTATAACAGCTAAACCAAACGTTTCCAATGTAAATTTCCACCTTTATATAGTGTAAAAAGACATCCTGAAGCCTAGGCAGTCATTAATTTGATTGTCCAATATTTCCCTTATGAGACAATGCCTCTCATAGCAAATGTGTACAGCGCGAGCTGAAAATGCATTTTCAGCACTAAAAAAACAAACTTTTATAACAGCTAAACCAAACGTTTCCAATGTACATTTCCACCTTTATATAGTGTAGAAAGGCATCCTGAAGCCTGGAAAGTCATTGATTTGATTGTCCAGTATTTCCTTCATGAGATATTGCAACACTTAGAAAAAGTGTACAGCGCCAGCAGACAATGAATTTTCAGCACTAAAAAAACGAAACTTCATTAACAGCTAAACTAAACGTTTCCAATGTAAATTTCCAACTTTATATAGAGTAAAAAGACATCCTGAAGCCTGGGCAGCCATTAATTTGATTGTCCAATATTTCCCTTATGAGATAATGCCTCTCGTAGCAAATGTGTACAGCGCGAGCTGAAAATGCATTTACAGCACTAAAAAACCAAACTTTTATAACAGCTAAACCAAACGTTTCCAATGTAAATTTCCACCTTTATATAGTGTAAAAAGACATCCTGAAGCCTGGGCAGTCATTAATTTGATTGTCCAATATTTCCCTTATGAGATAATGCCTCTCATAGCAAATGTGTACAGCGCGAGCTGAAAATGCATTTACAGCACTAAAAAACCAAACTTTTATAACAGCTAAACCAAACGTTTCCAATGTAAATTTCCACCTTTATATAGTGTAGAAAGGCATCCTGAAGCCTGGAAAGTCATTAATTTGATTGTCCAGTATTTCCTTCATGAGATATTGCAACACTTAGAAAAAGTGTACAGCGCCAGCAGACAATGAATTTTCAGCACTAAAAAAAACGAAACTTCATTAACAGCTAAACTAAACGTTTCCAATGTAAATTTCCACCTTTATATAGTGTAAAAAGACATCCTGAAGCCTGGGCAGTCATTAATTTGATTGTCCAATATTTCCCTTATGAGATAATGCCTCTCATAGCAAATGTGTACAGCGCGAGCTGAAAATGCATTTACAGCACTAAAAAACCAAACTTTTATAACAGCTAAACCAAACGTTTCCAATGTAAATTTCCACCTTTATATAGTGTAGAAAGGCATCCTGAAGCCTGGAAAGTCATTAATTTGATTGTCCAGTATTTCCTTCATGAGATATTGCAACACTTAGAAAAAGTGTACAGCGCCAGCAGACAATGAATTTTCAGCACTAAAAAAACGAAACTTCATTAACAGCTAAACCAAACGTTTCTAATGTAAATTTCCACATTTATAGAGTGTAAAAAGGCATCCTGAAGCCTGGGAAGTCATTAATTTGATTGTCCAGTATTTCCCTTATGAGATAATGCCTCACATAGCAAATGTGTACAGTGCGAGCTGAAAATGCATTTTCAGCACTAAAAAACCAAACTTTTATAACAGCTAAACCAAACGTTTCCAATGTAAATTTCCACCTTTTTATAGTGTAAAAAGACATCCTGAAGCCTGGGCAGTCATTAATTTGATTGTCCAATATTTCCCTTTTGAGATAATGCCTCTCATAGCAAATGTGTACAGCGCGAGCTGAAAATGCATTTACAGCACTAAAAAACCAAACTTTTATAACAGCTAAACCAAACGTTTCCAATGTACATTTCCACCTTTATATAGTGTAGAAAGGCATCCTGAAGCCTGGAAAGTCATTAATTTGATTGTCCAGTATTTCCTTCATGAGATATTGCAACACTTAGAAAAAGTGTATAGCGCCAGCAGACAATGAATTTTCAGCACTAAAAAAACGAAACTTCATTAACAGCTAAACTAAACGTTTCCGATGTAAATTTCCACCCTTATATAGTGTAAAAAGACATCCTGAAGCCTGGGCAGTCATTAATTTGATTGTCTAATATTTCCCTTATGAGATAATGCCTCTCATAGCAAATGTGTACAGCGCGAGCTGAAAATGCATTTACAGCACTAAAAAACCAAACTTTTATAACAGCTAAACCAAACGTTTCCAATGTACATTTCCACCTTTATATAGTGTAGAAAGGCATCCTGAAGCCTGGAAAGTCATTAATTTGATTGTCCAGTATTTCCTTCATGAGATATTGCAACACTTAGAAAAAGTGTACAGCGCCAGCAGACAATGAATTTTCAGCACTAAAAAAACGAAACTTCATTAACAGCTAAACCAAACGTTTCCAATGTAAATTTCCACATTTATAGAGTGTAAAAAGGCATCCTGAAGCCTGGGAAGTCATTAATTTGATTGTCCAGTATTTCCCTTATGAGATAATGCCTCTCATAGCAAATGTGTACAGCGCGAGCTGAAAATGCATTTACAGCACTAAAAAACCAAACTTTTATAACAGCTAAACCAAACGTTTCCAATGTACATTTCCACCTTTATATAGTGTAGAAAGGCATCCTGAAGCCTGGAAAGTCATTAATTTGATTGTCCAGTATTTCCTTCATGAGATATTGCAACACTTAGAAAAAGTGTACAGCGCCAGCAGACAATGAATTTTCAGCACTAAAAAAACGAAACTTCATTAACAGCTAAACTAAACGTTTCCAATGTAAATTTCCACCCTTATATAGTGTAAAAATACATCCTGAAGCCTGGGCAGTCATTAATTTGATTGTCCAATATTTCCCTTATGAGATAATGCCTCTCATAGCAAATGTGTACAGCGCGAGCTGAAAATGCATTTACAGCACTAAAAAACCAAACTTTTATAACAGCTAAACCAAACGTTTCCAATGTAAATTTCCACCTTTATATAGTGTAAAAAGACATCCTGAAGCCTGGGCAGTCATTAATTTGATTGTCCAGTATTTCCCTTATGAGATAATGCCTCACATAGCAAAAGTGTACAGTGCGAGCTGAAAATGCATTTTCAGCACTAAAAAAACCAAACTTTTATTACAGCTAAACCAAACGTTTCCAATGTAAATTTCCACCTTTATATAGTGTAAAAAGACATCCTGAAGCCTGGGCAGTCATTAATTTGATTGTCCAATATTTCCCTTCTGAGATAATGCCTCTCATAGCAAATGTGTACAGCGCGAGCTGAAAATGCATTTACAGCACTAAAAAACCAAACTTTTATAACAGCTAAACCAAACGTTTCCAATGTACATTTCCACCTTTATATAGTGTAGAAAGGCATCCTGAAGCCTGGAAAGTCATTAATTTGATTGTCCAGTATTTCCTTCATGAGATATTGCAACACTTAGAAAAAGTGTACAGCGCCAGCAGACAATGAATTTTCAGCACTAAAAAAACGAAACTTCATTAACAGCTAAACTAAACGTTTCCAATGTAAATTTCCACCCTTATATAGTGTAAAAATACATCCTGAAGCCTGGGCAGTCATTAATTTGATTGTCCAATATTTCCCTTATGAGATAATGCCTCTCATAGCAAATGTGTACAGCGCGAGCTGAAAATGCATTTACAGCACTAAAAAACCAAACTTTTATAACAGCTAAACCAAACGTTTCCAATGTAAATTTCCACCTTTATATAGTGTAGAAAGGCATCCTGAAGCCTAGAAAGTCATTAATTTGATTGTCCAGTATTTCCTTCATGAGATATTGCAACACTTAGAAAAAGTGTACAGCGCCAGCAGACAATGAATTTTCAGCACTAAAAAAACGAAACTTCATTAACAGCTAAACCAAACGTTTCCAATGTAAATTTCCACATTTATAGAGTGTAAAAAGGCATCCTGAAGCCTGGGAAGTCATTAATTTGATTGTCCAGTATTTCCCTTATGAGATAATGCCTCACATAGCAAATGTGTACAGTGCGAGCTGAAAATGCATTTTCAGCACTAAAAAAACAAACTTTTATAACAGCTAAACCAAACGTTTCCAATGTAAATTTCCACCTTTATATAGTGTAAAAAGACATCCTGAAGCCTGGGCAGTCATTAATTTGATTGTCCAGTATTTCCCTTATGAGATAATGCCTCACATAGCAAATGTGTACAGTGCGAGCTGAAAATGCATTTTCAGCACTAAAAAAACCAAACTTTTATAACAGCTAAACCAAACGTTTCCAATGTACATTTCCACCTTTATATAGTGTAGAAAGGCATCCTGAAGCCTGGAAAGTCATTAATTTGATTGTCCAGTATTTCCTTCATGAGATATTGCAACACTTAGAAAAAGTGTACAGCGCCAGCAGACAATGCATTTTCAGCACTAAAAAAAACGAAACTTCATTAACAGCTAAACTAAACGTTTCCAATGTAAATTTCCACCTTTATATAGTGTAAAAAGACATCCTGAAGCCTGGGCAGTCATTAATTTGATTGTCCAATATTTCCTTTATGAGATAATGCCTCTCATAGCAAATGTGTACAGCGCGAGCTGAAAATGCATTTACAGCACTAAAAAACCAAACTTTTATAACAGCTAAACCAAACGTTTCCAATGTAAATTTCCACCTTTATATAGTGTAGAAAGGCATCCTGAAGCCTGGAAAGTCATTAATTTGATTGTCCAGTATTTCCTTCATGAGATATTGCAACACTTAGAAAAAGTGTACAGCGCCAGCAGACAATGAATTTTCAGCACTAAAAAAACGAAACTTCATTAACAGCTAAACTAAACGTTTCCGATGTAAATTTCCACCCTTATATAGTGTAAAAAGACATCCTGAAGCCTGGGCAGTCATTAATTTGATTGTCTAATATTTCCCTTATGAGATAATGCCTCTCATAGCAAATGTGTACAGCGCGAGCTGAAAATGCATTTACAGCACTAAAAAAACGAAACTTCATTAACAGCTAAACCAAACGTTTCCAATGTAAATTTCCACATTTATAGTGTAAAAAGGCATCCTGAAGCCTGGGAAGTCATTAATTTGATTGTCCAGTATTTCCCTTATGAGATAATGCCTCACATAGCAAATGTGTACAGTGCGAGCTGAAAATGCATTTTCAGCACTAAAAAACCAAACTTTTATAACAGCTAAACCAAACGTTTCCAATGTAAATTTCCACCTTTATATAGTGTAAAAAGACATCCTGAAGCCTGGGCAGTCATTAATTTGATTGTCCAGTATTTCCCTTATGAGATAATGCCTCACACAGCAAATGTGTACAGTGCGAGCTGAAAATGCATTTTCAGCACTAAAAAAACCAAACTTTTATAACAGCTAAACCAAACGTTTCCAATGTAAATTTCCACCTTTATATAGTGTAAAAAGACATCCTGAAGCCTGGGCAGTCATTAATTTGATTGTCCAATATTTCCCTTCTGAGATAATGCCTCTCATAGCAAATGTGTACAGCGCGAGCTGAAAATGCATTTACAGCACTAAAAAACCAAACTTTTATAACAGCTAAACCAAACGTTTCCAATGTACATTTCCACCTTTATATAGTGTAGAAAGGCATCCTGAAGCCTGGAAAGTCATTAATTTGATTGTCCAGTATTTCCTTCATGAGATATTGCAACACTTAGAAAAAGTGTACAGCGCCAGCAGACAATGAATTTTCAGCACTAAAAAAACGAAACTTCATTAACAGCTAAACTAAACGTTTCCAATGTAAATTTCCACCCTTATATAGTGTAAAAAGACATCCTGAAGCCTGGGCAGTCATTAATTTGATTGTCCAATATTTCCCTTATGAGATAATGCCTCTCATAGCAAATGTGTACAGCGCGAGCTGAAAATGCATTTACAGCACTAAAAAACCAAACTTTTATAACAGCTAAACCAAACGTTTCCAATGTAAATTTCCACCTTTATATAGTGTAGAAAGGCATCCTGAAGCCTGGAAAGTCATTAATTTGATTGTCCAGTATTTCCTTCATGAGATATTGCAACACTTAGAAAAAGTGTACAGCGCCAGCAGACAATGAATTTTCAGCACTAAAAAAACGAAACTTCATTAACTTAACAGCTAAACCAAACGTTTCCAATGTAAATTTCCACATTTATAGAGTGTAAAAAGGCATCCTGAAGCCTGGGAAGTCATTAATTTGATTGTCCAGTATTTCCCTTATGAGATAATGCCTCACATAGCAAATGTGTACAGTGCGAGCTGAAAATGCATTTTCAGCACTAAAAAAACAAACTTTTATAACAGCTAAACCAAACGTTTCCAATGTAAATTTCCACCTTTATATAGTGTAAAAAGACATCCTGAAGCCTGGGCAGTCATTAATTTGATTGTCCAGTATTTCCCTTATGAGATAATTTCTCACACAGCAAATGTGTACAGTGCGAGCTGAAAATGCATTTTCAGCACTAAAAAAACCAAACTTTTATAACAGCTAAACCAAACGTTTCCAATGTAAATTTCCACCTTTATATAGTGTAAAAAGACATCCTGAAGCCTGGGCAGTCATTAATTTGATTGTCCAATATTTCCCTTCTGAGATAATGCCTCTCATAGCAAATGTGTACAGCGCGAGCTGAAAATGCATTTACAGCACTAAAAAACCAAACTTTTATAACAGCTAAACCAAACGTTTCCAATGTACATTTCCACCTTTATATAGTGTAGAAGGCATCCTGAAGCCTGGAAAGTCATTAATTTGATTGTCCAGTATTTCCTTCATGAGATATTGCAACACTTAGAAAAAGTGTACAGCGCCAGCAGACAATGAATTTTCAGCACTAAAAAAACGAAACTTCATTAACAGCTAAACTAAACGTTTCCAATGTAAATTTCCACCCTTATATAGTGTAAAAACACATCCTGAAGCCTGGGCAGTCATTAATTTGATTGTCCAATATTTCCCTTATGAGATAATGCCTCTCATAGCAAATGTGTACAGCGCGAGCTGAAAATGCATTTTCAGCACTAAAAAACCAAACTTTTATAACAGCTAAACCAAACGTTTCCAATGTAAATTTCCACCTTTATATAGTGTAGAAAGGCATCCTGAAGCCTGGAAAGTCATTAATTTGATTGTCCAGTATTTCCTTCATGAGATATTGCAACACTTAGAAAAAGTGTACAGCGCCAGCAGACAATGAATTTTCAGCACTAAAAAAACGAAACTTCATTAACAGCTAAACCAAACGTTTCCAATGTAAATTTCCACATTTATAGAGTGTAAAAAGGCATCCTGAAGCCTGGGAAGTCATTAATTTGATTGTCCAGTATTTCCCTTATGAGATAATGCCTCACATAGCAAATGTGTACAGTGCGAGCTGAAAATGCATTTTCAGCACTAAAAAACCAAACTTTTATAACAGCTAAACCAAACGTTTCCAATGTAAATTTACACCTTTATATAGTGTAAAAAGACATCCTGAAGCCTGGGCAGTCATTAATTTGATTGTCCAGTATTTCCCTTATGAGATAATGCCTCACACAGCAAATGTGTACAGTGCGAGCTGAAAATGCATTTTCAGCACTAAAAAAACCAAACTTTTATAACAGCTAAACCAAACGTTTCCAATGTAAATTTCCACCTTTATATAGTGTAAAAAGACATCCTGAAGCCTGGGCAGTCATTAATTTGATTGTCCAATATTTCCCTTCTGAGATAATGCCTCTCATAGCAAATGTGTACAGCGCGAGCTGAAAATGCATTTACAGCACTAAAAAACCAAACTTTTATAACAGCTAAACCAAACGTTTCCAATGTACATTTCCACCTTTATATAGTGTAGAAAGGCATCCTGAAGCCTGGAAAGTCATTAATTTGATTGTCCAGTATTTCCTTCATGAGATATTGCAACACTTAGAAAAAGTGTACAGCGCCAGCAGACAATGAATTTTCAGCACTAAAAAAACGAAACTTCATTAACAGCTAAACCAAACGTTTCCAATGTAAATTTCCACATTTATAGAGTGTAAAAAGGCATCCTGAAGCCTGGGAAGTCATTAATTTGATTGTCCAGTATTTCCCTTATGAGATAATGCCTCACATAGCAAATGTGTACAGTGCGAGCTGAAAATGCATTTTCAGCACTAAAAAACCAAACTTTTATAACAGCTAAACCAAACGTTTCCAATGTAAATTTCCACCTTTATATAGTGTAAAAAGACATCCTGAAGCCTGGGCAGTCATTAATTTGATTGTCCAGTATTTCCCTTATGAGATAATGCCTCACACAGCAAATGTGTACAGTGCGAGCTGAAAATGCATTTTCAGCACTAAAAAAACCAAACTTTTATAACAGCTAAACCAAACGTTTCCAATGTAAATTTCCACCTTTATATAGTGTAAAAAGACATCCTGAAGCCTGGGCAGTCATTAATTTGATTGTCCAATATTTCCCTTCTGAGATAATGCCTCTCATAGCAAATGTGTACAGCGCGAGCTGAAAATGCATTTACAGCACTAAAAAACCAAACTTTTATAACAGCTAAACCAAACGTTTCCAATGTACATTTCCACCTTTATAGAGTGTAGAAAGGCATCCTGAAGCCTGGAAAGTCATTAATTTGATTGTCCAGTATTTCCTTCATGAGATATTGCAACACTTAGAAAAAGTGTACAGCGCCAGCAGACAATGAATTTTCAGCACTAAAAAAACGAAACTTCATTAACAGCTAAACCAAACGTTTCCAATGTAAATTTCCACATTTATAGAGTGTAAAAAGGCATCCTGAAGCCTGGGAAGTCATTAATTTGATTGTCCAGTATTTCCCTTATGAGATAATGCCTCACATAGCAAATGTGTACAGTGCGAGCTGAAAATGCATTTTCAGCACTAAAAAAACAAACTTTTATAACAGCTAAACCAAACGTTTCCAATGTAAATTTCCACCTTTATATAGTGTAAAAAGACATCCTGAAGCCTGGGCAGTCATTAATTTGATTGTCCAGTATTTCCCTTATGAGATAATGCCTCACATAGCAAATGTGTACAGTGCGAGCTGAAAATGCATTTTCAGCACTAAAAAAACCAAACTTTTATAACAGCTAAACCAAACGTTTCCAATGTAAATTTCCACCTTTATATAGTGTAAAAAGACATCCTGAAGCCTAGGCAGTCATTAATTTGATTGTCCAATATTTCCCTTATGAGACAATGCCTCTCATAGCAAATGTGTACAGCGCGAGCTGAAAATGCATTTTCAGCACTAAAAAAACAAACTTTTATAACAGCTAAACCAAACGTTTCCAATGTACATTTCCACCTTTATATAGTGTAGAAAGGCATCCTGAAGCCTGGAAAGTCATTGATTTGATTGTCCAGTATTTCCTTCATGAGATATTGCAACACTTAGAAAAAGTGTACAGCGCCAGCAGACAATGAATTTTCAGCACTAAAAAAACGAAACTTCATTAACAGCTAAACTAAACGTTTCCAATGTAAATTTCCAACTTTATATAGAGTAAAAAGACATCCTGAAGCCTGGGCAGCCATTAATTTGATTGTCCAATATTTCCCTTATGAGATAATGCCTCTCGTAGCAAATGTGTACAGCGCGAGCTGAAAATGCATTTACAGCACTAAAAAACCAAACTTTTATAACAGCTAAACCAAACGTTTCCAATGTAAATTTCCACCTTTATATAGTGTAAAAAGACATCCTGAAGCCTGGGCAGTCATTAATTTGATTGTCCAATATTTCCCTTATGAGATAATGCCTCTCATAGCAAATGTGTACAGCGCGAGCTGAAAATGCATTTACAGCACTAAAAAACCAAACTTTTATAACAGCTAAACCAAACGTTTCCAATGTAAATTTCCACCTTTATATAGTGTAGAAAGGCATCCTGAAGCCTGGAAAGTCATTAATTTGATTGTCCAGTATTTCCTTCATGAGATATTGCAACACTTAGAAAAAGTGTACAGCGCCAGCAGACAATGAATTTTCAGCACTAAAAAAAACGAAACTTCATTAACAGCTAAACTAAACGTTTCCAATGTAAATTTCCACCTTTATATAGTGTAAAAAGACATCCTGAAGCCTGGGCAGTCATTAATTTGATTGTCCAATATTTCCCTTATGAGATAATGCCTCTCATAGCAAATGTGTACAGCGCGAGCTGAAAATGCATTTACAGCACTAAAAAACCAAACTTTTATAACAGCTAAACCAAACGTTTCCAATGTAAATTTCCACCTTTATATAGTGTAGAAAGGCATCCTGAAGCCTGGAAAGTCATTAATTTGATTGTCCAGTATTTCCTTCATGAGATATTGCAACACTTAGAAAAAGTGTACAGCGCCAGCAGACAATGAATTTTCAGCACTAAAAAAACGAAACTTCATTAACAGCTAAACCAAACGTTTCTAATGTAAATTTCCACATTTATAGAGTGTAAAAAGGCATCCTGAAGCCTGGGAAGTCATTAATTTGATTGTCCAGTATTTCCCTTATGAGATAATGCCTCACATAGCAAATGTGTACAGTGCGAGCTGAAAATGCATTTTCAGCACTAAAAAACCAAACTTTTATAACAGCTAAACCAAACGTTTCCAATGTAAATTTCCACCTTTTTATAGTGTAAAAAGACATCCTGAAGCCTGGGCAGTCATTAATTTGATTGTCCAATATTTCCCTTTTGAGATAATGCCTCTCATAGCAAATGTGTACAGCGCGAGCTGAAAATGCATTTACAGCACTAAAAAACCAAACTTTTATAACAGCTAAACCAAACGTTTCCAATGTACATTTCCACCTTTATATAGTGTAGAAAGGCATCCTGAAGCCTGGAAAGTCATTAATTTGATTGTCCAGTATTTCCTTCATGAGATATTGCAACACTTAGAAAAAGTGTATAGCGCCAGCAGACAATGAATTTTCAGCACTAAAAAAACGAAACTTCATTAACAGCTAAACTAAACGTTTCCGATGTAAATTTCCACCCTTATATAGTGTAAAAAGACATCCTGAAGCCTGGGCAGTCATTAATTTGATTGTCTAATATTTCCCTTATGAGATAATGCCTCTCATAGCAAATGTGTACAGCGCGAGCTGAAAATGCATTTACAGCACTAAAAAACCAAACTTTTATAACAGCTAAACCAAACGTTTCCAATGTACATTTCCACCTTTATATAGTGTAGAAAGGCATCCTGAAGCCTGGAAAGTCATTAATTTGATTGTCCAGTATTTCCTTCATGAGATATTGCAACACTTAGAAAAAGTGTACAGCGCCAGCAGACAATGAATTTTCAGCACTAAAAAAACGAAACTTCATTAACAGCTAAACCAAACGTTTCCAATGTAAATTTCCACATTTATAGAGTGTAAAAAGGCATCCTGAAGCCTGGGAAGTCATTAATTTGATTGTCCAGTATTTCCCTTATGAGATAATGCCTCTCATAGCAAATGTGTACAGCGCGAGCTGAAAATGCATTTACAGCACTAAAAAACCAAACTTTTATAACAGCTAAACCAAACGTTTCCAATGTACATTTCCACCTTTATATAGTGTAGAAAGGCATCCTGAAGCCTGGAAAGTCATTAATTTGATTGTCCAGTATTTCCTTCATGAGATATTGCAACACTTAGAAAAAGTGTACAGCGCCAGCAGACAATGAATTTTCAGCACTAAAAAAACGAAACTTCATTAACAGCTAAACTAAACGTTTCCAATGTAAATTTCCACCCTTATATAGTGTAAAAATACATCCTGAAGCCTGGGCAGTCATTAATTTGATTGTCCAATATTTCCCTTATGAGATAATGCCTCTCATAGCAAATGTGTACAGCGCGAGCTGAAAATGCATTTACAGCACTAAAAAACCAAACTTTTATAACAGCTAAACCAAACGTTTCCAATGTAAATTTCCACCTTTATATAGTGTAAAAAGACATCCTGAAGCCTGGGCAGTCATTAATTTGATTGTCCAGTATTTCCCTTATGAGATAATGCCTCACATAGCAAAAGTGTACAGTGCGAGCTGAAAATGCATTTTCAGCACTAAAAAAACCAAACTTTTATTACAGCTAAACCAAACGTTTCCAATGTAAATTTCCACCTTTATATAGTGTAAAAAGACATCCTGAAGCCTGGGCAGTCATTAATTTGATTGTCCAATATTTCCCTTCTGAGATAATGCCTCTCATAGCAAATGTGTACAGCGCGAGCTGAAAATGCATTTAACAGCACTAAAAAACCAAACTTTTATAACAGCTAAACCAAACGTTTCCAATGTACATTTCCACCTTTATATAGTGTAGAAAGGCATCCTGAAGCCTGGAAAGTCATTAATTTGATTGTCCAGTATTTCCTTCATGAGATATTGCAACACTTAGAAAAAGTGTACAGCGCCAGCAGACAATGAATTTTCAGCACTAAAAAAACGAAACTTCATTAACAGCTAAACTAAACGTTTCCAATGTAAATTTCCACCCTTATATAGTGTAAAAATACATCCTGAAGCCTGGGCAGTCATTAATTTGATTGTCCAATATTTCCCTTATGAGATAATGCCTCTCATAGCAAATGTGTACAGCGCGAGCTGAAAATGCATTTACAGCACTAAAAAACCAAACTTTTATAACAGCTAAACCAAACGTTTCCAATGTAAATTTCCACCTTTATATAGTGTAGAAAGGCATCCTGAAGCCTAGAAAGTCATTAATTTGATTGTCCAGTATTTCCTTCATGAGATATTGCAACACTTAGAAAAAGTGTACAGCGCCAGCAGACAATGAATTTTCAGCACTAAAAAAACGAAACTTCATTAACAGCTAAACCAAACGTTTCCAATGTAAATTTCCACATTTATAGAGTGTAAAAAGGCATCCTGAAGCCTGGGAAGTCATTAATTTGATTGTCCAGTATTTCCCTTATGAGATAATGCCTCACATAGCAAATGTGTACAGTGCGAGCTGAAAATGCATTTTCAGCACTAAAAAAACAAACTTTTATAACAGCTAAACCAAACGTTTCCAATGTAAATTTCCACCTTTATATAGTGTAAAAAGACATCCTGAAGCCTGGGCAGTCATTAATTTGATTGTCCAGTATTTCCCTTATGAGATAATGCCTCACATAGCAAATGTGTACAGTGCGAGCTGAAAATGCATTTTCAGCACTAAAAAAACCAAACTTTTATAACAGCTAAACCAAACGTTTCCAATGTACATTTCCACCTTTATATAGTGTAGAAAGGCATCCTGAAGCCTGGAAAGTCATTAATTTGATTGTCCAGTATTTCCTTCATGAGATATTGCAACACTTAGAAAAAGTGTACAGCGCCAGCAGACAATGCATTTTCAGCACTAAAAAAAACGAAACTTCATTAACAGCTAAACTAAACGTTTCCAATGTAAATTTCCACCTTTATATAGTGTAAAAAGACATCCTGAAGCCTGGGCAGTCATTAATTTGATTGTCCAATATTTCCTTTATGAGATAATGCCTCTCATAGCAAATGTGTACAGCGCGAGCTGAAAATGCATTTACAGCACTAAAAAACCAAACTTTTATAACAGCTAAACCAAACGTTTCCAATGTAAATTTCCACCTTTATATAGTGTAGAAAGGCATCCTGAAGCCTGGAAAGTCATTAATTTGATTGTCCAGTATTTCCTTCATGAGATATTGCAACACTTAGAAAAAGTGTACAGCGCCAGCAGACAATGAATTTTCAGCACTAAAAAAACGAAACTTCATTAACAGCTAAACTAAACGTTTCCGATGTAAATTTCCACCCTTATATAGTGTAAAAAGACATCCTGAAGCCTGGGCAGTCATTAATTTGATTGTCTAATATTTCCCTTATGAGATAATGCCTCTCATAGCAAATGTGTACAGCGCGAGCTGAAAATGCATTTACAGCACTAAAAAAACGAAACTTCATTAACAGCTAAACCAAACGTTTCCAATGTAAATTTCCACATTTATAGTGTAAAAAGGCATCCTGAAGCCTGGGAAGTCATTAATTTGATTGTCCAGTATTTCCCTTATGAGATAATGCCTCACATAGCAAATGTGTACAGTGCGAGCTGAAAATGCATTTTCAGCACTAAAAAACCAAACTTTTATAACAGCTAAACCAAACGTTTCCAATGTAAATTTCCACCTTTATATAGTGTAAAAAGACATCCTGAAGCCTGGGCAGTCATTAATTTGATTGTCCAATATTTCCCTTCTGAGATAATGCCTCTCATAGCAAATGTGTACAGCGCGAGCTGAAAATGCATTTACAGCACTAAAAAACCAAACTTTTATAACAGCTAAACCAAACGTTTCCAATGTACATTTCCACCTTTATATAGTGTAGAAAGGCATCCTGAAGCCTGGAAAGTCATTAATTTGATTGTCCAGTATTTCCTTCATGAGATATTGCAACACTTAGAAAAAGTGTACAGCGCCAGCAGACAATGAATTTTCAGCACTAAAAAAACGAAACTTCATTAACAGCTAAACTAAACGTTTCCAATGTAAATTTCCACCCTTATATAGTGTAAAAAGACATCCTGAAGCCTGGGCAGTCATTAATTTGATTGTCCAATATTTCCCTTATGAGATAATGCCTCTCATAGCAAATGTGTACAGCGCGAGCTGAAAATGCATTTACAGCACTAAAAAACCAAACTTTTATAACAGCTAAACCAAACGTTTCCAATGTAAATTTCCACCTTTATATAGTGTAGAAAGGCATCCTGAAGCCTGGAAAGTCATTAATTTGATTGTCCAGTATTTCCTTCATGAGATATTGCAACACTTAGAAAAAGTGTACAGCGCCAGCAGACAATGAATTTTCAGCACTAAAAAAACGAAACTTCATTAACTTAACAGCTAAACCAAACGTTTCCAATGTAAATTTCCACATTTATAGAGTGTAAAAAGGCATCCTGAAGCCTGGGAAGTCATTAATTTGATTGTCCAGTATTTCCCTTATGAGATAATGCCTCACATAGCAAATGTGTACAGTGCGAGCTGAAAATGCATTTTCAGCACTAAAAAAACAAACTTTTATAACAGCTAAACCAAACGTTTCCAATGTAAATTTCCACCTTTATATAGTGTAAAAAGACATCCTGAAGCCTGGGCAGTCATTAATTTGATTGTCCAGTATTTCCCTTATGAGATAATTTCTCACACAGCAAATGTGTACAGTGCGAGCTGAAAATGCATTTTCAGCACTAAAAAAACCAAACTTTTATAACAGCTAAACCAAACGTTTCCAATGTAAATTTCCACCTTTATATAGTGTAAAAAGACATCCTGAAGCCTGGGCAGTCATTAATTTGATTGTCCAATATTTCCCTTCTGAGATAATGCCTCTCATAGCAAATGTGTACAGCGCGAGCTGAAAATGCATTTACAGCACTAAAAAACCAAACTTTTATAACAGCTAAACCAAACGTTTCCAATGTACATTTCCACCTTTATATAGTGTAGAAGGCATCCTGAAGCCTGGAAAGTCATTAATTTGATTGTCCAGTATTTCCTTCATGAGATATTGCAACACTTAGAAAAAGTGTACAGCGCCAGCAGACAATGAATTTTCAGCACTAAAAAAACGAAACTTCATTAACAGCTAAACTAAACGTTTCCAATGTAAATTTCCACCCTTATATAGTGTAAAAACACATCCTGAAGCCTGGGCAGTCATTAATTTGATTGTCCAATATTTCCCTTATGAGATAATGCCTCTCATAGCAAATGTGTACAGCGCGAGCTGAAAATGCATTTTCAGCACTAAAAAACCAAACTTTTATAACAGCTAAACCAAACGTTTCCAATGTAAATTTCCACCTTTATATAGTGTAGAAAGGCATCCTGAAGCCTGGAAAGTCATTAATTTGATTGTCCAGTATTTCCTTCATGAGATATTGCAACACTTAGAAAAAGTGTACAGCGCCAGCAGACAATGAATTTTCAGCACTAAAAAAACGAAACTTCATTAACAGCTAAACCAAACGTTTCCAATGTAAATTTCCACATTTATAGAGTGTAAAAAGGCATCCTGAAGCCTGGGAAGTCATTAATTTGATTGTCCAGTATTTCCCTTATGAGATAATGCCTCACATAGCAAATGTGTACAGTGCGAGCTGAAAATGCATTTTCAGCACTAAAAAACCAAACTTTTATAACAGCTAAACCAAACGTTTCCAATGTAAATTTACACCTTTATATAGTGTAAAAAGACATCCTGAAGCCTGGGCAGTCATTAATTTGATTGTCCAGTATTTCCCTTATGAGATAATGCCTCACACAGCAAATGTGTACAGTGCGAGCTGAAAATGCATTTTCAGCACTAAAAAAACCAAACTTTTATAACAGCTAAACCAAACGTTTCCAATGTAAATTTCCACCTTTATATAGTGTAAAAAGACATCCTGAAGCCTGGGCAGTCATTAATTTGATTGTCCAATATTTCCCTTCTGAGATAATGCCTCTCATAGCAAATGTGTACAGCGCGAGCTGAAAATGCATTTACAGCACTAAAAAACCAAACTTTTATAACAGCTAAACCAAACGTTTCCAATGTACATTTCCACCTTTATATAGTGTAGAAAGGCATCCTGAAGCCTGGAAAGTCATTAATTTGATTGTCCAGTATTTCCTTCATGAGATATTGCAACACTTAGAAAAAGTGTACAGCGCCAGCAGACAATGAATTTTCAGCACTAAAAAAACGAAACTTCATTAACAGCTAAACTAAACGTTTCCAATGTAAATTTCCACCTTTATATAGTGTAGAAAGGCATCCTGAAGCCTGGAAAGTCATTAATTTGATTGTCCAGTATTTCCTTCATGAGATATTGCAACACTTAGAAAAAGTGTACAGCGCCAGCAGACAATGAATTTTCAGCACTAAAAAAACGAAACTTCATTAACTTAACAGCTAAACCAAACGTTTCCAATGTAAATTTCCACATTTATAGAGTGTAAAAAGGCATCCTGAAGCCTGGGAAGTCATTAATTTGATTGTCCAGTATTTCCCTTATGAGATAATGCCTCACATAGCAAATGTGTACAGTGCGAGCTGAAAATGCATTTTCAGCACTAAAAAAACAAACTTTTATAACAGCTAAACCAAACGTTTCCAATGTAAATTTCCACCTTTATATAGTGTAAAAAGACATCCTGAAGCCTGGGCAGTCATTAATTTGATTGTCCAGTATTTCCCTTATGAGATAATTTCTCACACAGCAAATGTGTACAGTGCGAGCTGAAAATGCATTTTCAGCACTAAAAAAACCAAACTTTTATAACAGCTAAACCAAACGTTTCCAATGTAAATTTCCACCTTTATATAGTGTAAAAAGACATCCTGAAGCCTGGGCAGTCATTAATTTGATTGTCCAATATTTCCCTTCTGAGATAATGCCTCTCATAGCAAATGTGTACAGCGCGAGCTGAAAATGCATTTACAGCACTAAAAAACCAAACTTTTATAACAGCTAAACCAAACGTTTCCAATGTACATTTCCACCTTTATATAGTGTAGAAGGCATCCTGAAGCCTGGAAAGTCATTAATTTGATTGTCCAGTATTTCCTTCATGAGATATTGCAACACTTAGAAAAAGTGTACAGCGCCAGCAGACAATGAATTTTCAGCACTAAAAAAACGAAACTTCATTAACAGCTAAACTAAACGTTTCCAATGTAAATTTCCACCCTTATATAGTGTAAAAACACATCCTGAAGCCTGGGCAGTCATTAATTTGATTGTCCAATATTTCCCTTATGAGATAATGCCTCTCATAGCAAATGTGTACAGCGCGAGCTGAAAATGCATTTTCAGCACTAAAAAACCAAACTTTTATAACAGCTAAACCAAACGTTTCCAATGTAAATTTCCACCTTTATATAGTGTAGAAAGGCATCCTGAAGCCTGGAAAGTCATTAATTTGATTGTCCAGTATTTCCTTCATGAGATATTGCAACACTTAGAAAAAGTGTACAGCGCCAGCAGACAATGAATTTTCAGCACTAAAAAAACGAAACTTCATTAACAGCTAAACCAAACGTTTCCAATGTAAATTTCCACATTTATAGAGTGTAAAAAGGCATCCTGAAGCCTGGGAAGTCATTAATTTGATTGTCCAGTATTTCCCTTATGAGATAATGCCTCACATAGCAAATGTGTACAGTGCGAGCTGAAAATGCATTTTCAGCACTAAAAAACCAAACTTTTATAACAGCTAAACCAAACGTTTCCAATGTAAATTTACACCTTTATATAGTGTAAAAAGACATCCTGAAGCCTGGGCAGTCATTAATTTGATTGTCCAGTATTTCCCTTATGAGATAATGCCTCACACAGCAAATGTGTACAGTGCGAGCTGAAAATGCATTTTCAGCACTAAAAAAACCAAACTTTTATAACAGCTAAACCAAACGTTTCCAATGTAAATTTCCACCTTTATATAGTGTAAAAAGACATCCTGAAGCCTGGGCAGTCATTAATTTGATTGTCCAATATTTCCCTTCTGAGATAATGCCTCTCATAGCAAATGTGTACAGCGCGAGCTGAAAATGCATTTACAGCACTAAAAAACCAAACTTTTATAACAGCTAAACCAAACGTTTCCAATGTACATTTCCACCTTTATATAGTGTAGAAAGGCATCCTGAAGCCTGGAAAGTCATTAATTTGATTGTCCAGTATTTCCTTCATGAGATATTGCAACACTTAGAAAAAGTGTACAGCGCCAGCAGACAATGAATTTTCAGCACTAAAAAAACGAAACTTCATTAACAGCTAAACTAAACGTTTCCAATGTAAATTTCCACCCTTATATAGTGTAAAAAGACATCCTGAAGCCTGGGCAGTCATTAATTTGATTGTCCAATATTTCCCTTATGAGATAATGCTTCTCATAGCAAATGTGTACAGCGCGAGCTGAAAATGCATTTACAGCACTAAAAAACCAAACTTTTATAACAGCTAAACCAAACGTTTCCAATGTAAATTTCCACCTTTATATAGTGTAGAAAGGCATCCTGAAGCCTGGAAAGTCATTAATTTGATTGTCCAGTATTTCCTTCATGAGATATTGCAACACTTAGAAAAAGTGTACAGCGCCAGCAGACAATGAATTTTCAGCACTAAAAAAACGAAACTTCATTAACAGCTAAACCAAACGTTTCCAATGTAAATTTCCACATTTATAGAGTGTAAAAAGGCATCCTGAAGCCTGGGAAGTCATTAATTTGATTGTCCAGTATTTCCCTTATGAGATAATGCCTCACATAGCAAATGTGTACAGTGCGAGCTGAAAATGCATTTTCAGCACTAAAAAACCAAACTTTTATAACAGCTAAACCAAACGTTTCCAATGTAAATTTCCACCTTTATATAGTGTAAAAAGACATCCTGAAGCCTGGGCAGTCATTAATTTGATTGTCCAGTATTTCCCTTATGAGATAATGCCTCACACAGCAAATGTGTACAGTGCGAGCTGAAAATGCATTTTCAGCACTAAAAAAACCAAACTTTTATAACAGCTAAACCAAACGTTTCCAATGTAAATTTCCACCTTTATATAGTGTAAAAAGACATCCTGAAGCCTGGGCAGTCATTAATTTGATTGTCCAATATTTCCCTTCTGAGATAATGCCTCTCATAGCAAATGTGTACAGCGCGAGCTGAAAATGCATTTACAGCACTAAAAAACCAAACTTTTATAACAGCTAAACCAAACGTTTCCAATGTACATTTCCACCTTTATAGAGTGTAGAAAGGCATCCTGAAGCCTGGAAAGTCATTAATTTGATTGTCCAGTATTTCCTTCATGAGATATTGCAACACTTAGAAAAAGTGTACAGCGCCAGCAGACAATGAATTTTCAGCACTAAAAAAACGAAACTTCATTAACAGCTAAACTAAACGTTTCCAATGTAAATTTCCACCCTTATATAGTGTAAAAAGACATCCTGAAGCCTGGGCAGTCATTAATTTGATTGTCCAATATTTCCCTTATGAGATAATGCCTCTCATAGCAAATGTGTACAGCGCGAGCTGAAAATGCATTTACAGCACTAAAAAACCAAACTTTTATAACAGCTAAACCAAACGTTTCCAATGTAAATTTCCACCTTTATATAGTGTAGAAAGGCATCCTGAAGCCTGGAAAGTCATTAATTTGATTGTCCAGTATTTCCTTCATGAGATATTGCAACACTTAGAAAAAGTGTACAGCGCCAGCAGACAATGAATTTTCAGCACTAAAAAACGAAACTTCATTAACAGCTAAACCAAACGTTTCCAATGTAAATTTCCACATTTATAGTGTAAAAAGGCATCCTGAAGCCTGGGAAGTCATTAATTTGATTGTCCAGTATTTCCCTTATGAGATAATGCCTCACATAGCAAATGTGTACAGTGCGAGCTGAAAATGCATTTTCAGCACTAAAAAACCAAACTTTTATAACAGCTAAACCAAACGTTTCCAATGTAAATTTCCACCTTTATATAGTGTAAAAAGACATCCTGAAGCCTGGGCAGTCATTAATTTGATTGTCCAGTATTTCCCTTATGAGATAATGCCTCACACAGCAAATGTGTACAGTGCGAGCTGAAAATGCATTTTCAGCACTAAAAAAACCAAACTTTTATAACAGCTAAACCAAACGTTTCCAATGTAAATTTCCACCTTTATATAGTGTAAAAAGACATCCTGAAGCCTGGGCAGTCATTAATTTGATTGTCCAATATTTCCCTTCTGAGATAATGCCTCTCATAGCAAATGTGTACAGCGCGAGCTGAAAATGCATTTACAGCACTAAAAAACCAAACTTTTATAACAGCTAAACCAAACGTTTCCAATGTACATTTCCACCTTTATATAGTGTAGAAAGGCATCCTGAAGCCTGGAAAGTCATTAATTTGATTGTCCAGTATTTCCTTCATGAGATATTGCAACACTTAGAAAAAGTGTACAGCGCCAGCAGACAATGAATTTTCAGCACTAAAAAAACGAAACTTCATTAACAGCTAAACTAAACGTTTCCAATGTAAATTTCCACCCTTATATAGTGTAAAAAGACATCCTGAAGCCTGGGCAGTCATTAATTTGATTGTCCAATATTTCCCTTATGAGATAATGCCTCTCATAGCAAATGTGTACAGCGCGAGCTGAAAATGCATTTACAGCACTAAAAAACCAAACTTTTATAACAGCTAAACCAAACGTTTCCAATGTAAATTTCCACCTTTATATAGTGTAGAAAGGCATCCTGAAGCCTGGAAAGTCATTAATTTGATTGTCCAGTATTTCCTTCATGAGATATTGCAACACTTAGAAAAAGTGTACAGCGCCAGCAGACAATGAATTTTCAGCACTAAAAAAACGAAACTTCATTAACTTAACAGCTAAACCAAACGTTTCCAATGTAAATTTCCACATTTATAGAGTGTAAAAAGGCATCCTGAAGCCTGGGAAGTCATTAATTTGATTGTCCAGTATTTCCCTTATGAGATAATGCCTCACATAGCAAATGTGTACAGTGCGAGCTGAAAATGCATTTTCAGCACTAAAAAAACAAACTTTTTATAACAGCTAAACCAAACGTTTCCAATGTAAATTTCCACCTTTATATAGTGTAAAAAGACATCCTGAAGCCTGGGCAGTCATTAATTTGATTGTCCAGTATTTCCCTTATGAGATAATTTCTCACACAGCAAATGTGTACAGTGCGAGCTGAAAATGCATTTTCAGCACTAAAAAAACCAAACTTTTATAACAGCTAAACCAAACGTTTCCAATGTAAATTTCCACCTTTATATAGTGTAAAAAGACATCCTGAAGCCTGGGCAGTCATTAATTTGATTGTCCAATATTTCCCTTCTGAGATAATGCCTCTCATAGCAAATGTGTACAGCGCGAGCTGAAAATGCATTTACAGCACTAAAAAACCAAACTTTTATAACAGCTAAACCAAACGTTTCCAATGTACATTTCCACCTTTATATAGTGTAGAAGGCATCCTGAAGCCTGGAAAGTCATTAATTTGATTGTCCAGTATTTCCTTCATGAGATATTGCAACACTTAGAAAAAGTGTACAGCGCCAGCAGACAATGAATTTTCAGCACTAAAAAAACGAAACTTCATTAACAGCTAAACTAAACGTTTCCAATGTAAATTTCCACCCTTATATAGTGTAAAAAGACATCCTGAAGCCTGGGCAGTCATTAATTTGATTGTCCAATATTTCCCTTATGAGATAATGCCTCTCATAGCAAATGTGTACAGCGCGAGCTGAAAATGCATTTTCAGCACTAAAAAACCAAACTTTTATAACAGCTAAACCAAACGTTTCCAATGTAAATTTCCACCTTTATATAGTGTAGAAAGGCATCCTGAAGCCTGGAAAGTCATTAATTTGATTGTCCAGTATTTCCTTCATGAGATATTGCAACACTTAGAAAAAGTGTACAGCGCCAGCAGACAATGAATTTTCAGCACTAAAAAAACGAAACTTCATTAACAGCTAAACCAAACGTTTCCAATGTAAATTTCCACATTTATAGAGTGTAAAAAGGCATCCTGAAGCCTGGGAAGTCATTAATTTGATTGTCCAGTATTTCCCTTATGAGATAATGCCTCACATAGCAAATGTGTACAGTGCGAGCTGAAAATGCATTTTCAGCACTAAAAAACCAAACTTTTATAACAGCTAAACCAAACGTTTCCAATGTAAATTTACACCTTTATATAGTGTAAAAAGACATCCTGAAGCCTGGGCAGTCATTAATTTGATTGTCCAGTATTTCCCTTATGAGATAATGCCTCACACAGCAAATGTGTACAGTGCGAGCTGAAAATGCATTTTCAGCACTAAAAAAACCAAACTTTTATAACAGCTAAACCAAACGTTTCCAATGTAAATTTCCACCTTTATATAGTGTAAAAAGACATCCTGAAGCCTGGGCAGTCATTAATTTGATTGTCCAATATTTCCCTTCTGAGATAATGCCTCTCATAGCAAATGTGTACAGCGCGAGCTGAAAATGCATTTACAGCACTAAAAAACCAAACTTTTATAACAGCTAAACCAAACGTTTCCAATGTACATTTCCACCTTTATATAGTGTAGAAAGGCATCCTGAAGCCTGGAAAGTCATTAATTTGATTGTCCAGTATTTCCTTCATGAGATATTGCAACACTTAGAAAAAGTGTACAGCGCCAGCAGACAATGAATTTTCAGCACTAAAAAAACGAAACTTCATTAACAGCTAAACTAAACGTTTCCAATGTAAATTTCCACCCTTATATAGTGTAAAAAGACATCCTGAAGCCTGGGCAGTCATTAATTTGATTGTCCAATATTTCCCTTATGAGATAATGCTTCTCATAGCAAATGTGTACAGCGCGAGCTGAAAATGCATTTACAGCACTAAAAAACCAAACTTTTATAACAGCTAAACCAAACGTTTCCAATGTAAATTTCCACCTTTATATAGTGTAGAAAGGCATCCTGAAGCCTGGAAAGTCATTAATTTGATTGTCCAGTATTTCCTTCATGAGATATTGCAACACTTAGAAAAAGTGTACAGCGCCAGCAGACAATGAATTTTCAGCACTAAAAAAACGAAACTTCATTAACAGCTAAACCAAACGTTTCCAATGTAAATTTCCACATTTATAGAGTGTAAAAAGGCATCCTGAAGCCTGGGAAGTCATTAATTTGATTGTCCAGTATTTCCCTTATGAGATAATGCCTCACATAGCAAATGTGTACAGTGCGAGCTGAAAATGCATTTTCAGCACTAAAAAACCAAACTTTTATAACAGCTAAACCAAACGTTTCCAATGTAAATTTCCACCTTTATATAGTGTAAAAAGACATCCTGAAGCCTGGGCAGTCATTAATTTGATTGTCCAGTATTTCCCTTATGAGATAATGCCTCACACAGCAAATGTGTACAGTGCGAGCTGAAAATGCATTTTCAGCACTAAAAAAACCAAACTTTTATAACAGCTAAACCAAACGTTTCCAATGTAAATTTCCACCTTTATATAGTGTAAAAAGACATCCTGAAGCCTGGGCAGTCATTAATTTGATTGTCCAATATTTCCCTTCTGAGATAATGCCTCTCATAGCAAATGTGTACAGCGCGAGCTGAAAATGCATTTACAGCACTAAAAAACCAAACTTTTATAACAGCTAAACCAAACGTTTCCAATGTACATTTCCACCTTTATAGAGTGTAGAAAGGCATCCTGAAGCCTGGAAAGTCATTAATTTGATTGTCCAGTATTTCCTTCATGAGATATTGCAACACTTAGAAAAAGTGTACAGCGCCAGCAGACAATGAATTTTCAGCACTAAAAAAACGAAACTTCATTAACAGCTAAACTAAACGTTTCCAATGTAAATTTCCACCCTTATATAGTGTAAAAAGACATCCTGAAGCCTGGGCAGTCATTAATTTGATTGTCCAATATTTCCCTTATGAGATAATGCCTCTCATAGCAAATGTGTACAGCGCGAGCTGAAAATGCATTTTCAGCACTAAAAAACCAAACTTTTATAACAGCTAAACCAAACCTTTCCAATGTAAATTTCCACCTTTATATAGTGTAGGAAGGCATCTTGAATCCTGGAAAGTCATTAATTTGATTGTCCAGTATTTCCTTCATGAGATATTGCAACACTTAGAAAAAGTGTACAGCGCCAGCAGACAATGAATTTTCAGCACTAAAAAAACGAAACTTCATTAACAGCTAAACCAAACGTTTCCAATGTAAATTTCCACATTTATAGAGTGTAAAAAGGCATCCTGAAGCCTGGGAAGTCATTAATTTGATTGTCCAGTATTTCCCTTATGAGATAATGCCTCACATAGCAAATGTGTACAGTGCGAGCTGAAAATGCATTTTCAGCACTAAAAAACCAAACTTTTATAACAGCTAAACCAAACGTTTCCAATGTAAATTTCCACCTTTATATAGTGTAAAAAGACATCCTGAAGCCTGGGCAGTCATTAATTTGATTGTCCAGTATTTCCCTTATGAGATAATGCCTCACATAGCAAATGTGTACAGTGCGAGCTGAAAATGCATTTTCAGCACTAAAAAAACCAAACTTTTATAACAGCTAAACCAAACGTTTCCAATGTAAATTTCCACCTTTATATAGTGTAAAAAGACATCCTGAAGCCTGGGCAGTCATTAATTTGATTGTCCAATATTTCCCTTCTGAGATAATGCCTCTCATAGCAAATGTGTACAGCGCGAGCTGAAAATGCATTTACAGCACTAAAAAACCAAACTTTTATAACAGCTAAACCAAACGTTTCCAATGTACATTTCCACCTTTATATAGTGTAGAAAGGCATCCTGAAGCCTGGAAAGTCATTAATTTGATTGTCCAGTATTTCCTTCATGAGATATTGCAACACTTAGAAAAAGTGTACAGCGCCAGCAGACAATGAATTTTCAGCACTAAAAAAACGAAACTTCATTAACAGCTAAACCAAACGTTTCCAATGTAAATTTCCACCTTTATATAGTTTAAAAAGACATCCTGAAGCCTGGGCAGTCATTAATTTGATTGTCCAGTATTTCCCTTATGAGATAATGCCTCACATAGCAAATGTGTACAGTGCGAGCTGAAAATGCATTTTCAGCACTAAAAAAACCAAACTTTTATAACAGCTAAACCAAACGTTTCCAATGTAAATTTCCACCTTTATATAGTGTAAAAAGACATCCTGAAGCCTGGGCAGTCATTAATTTGATTGTCCAATATTTCCCTTCTGAGATAATGCCTCTCATAGCAAATGTGTACAGCGCGAGCTGAAAATGCATTTACAGCACTAAAAAACCAAACTTTTATAACAGCTAAACCAAACGTTTCCAATGTACATTTCCACCTTTATATAGTGTAGAAAGGCATCCTGAAGCCTGGAAAGTCATTAATTTGATTGTCCAGTATTTCCTTCATGAGATATTGCAACACTTAGAAAAAGTGTACAGCGCCAGCAGACAATGAATTTTCAGCACTAAAAAAACGAAACTTCATTAACAGCTAAACTAAACGTTTCCAATGTAAATTTCCACCCTTATATAGTGTAAAAAGACACCCTGAAGCCTGGGCAGTCATTAATTTGATTGTCCAATATTTCCCTTATGAGATAATGCTTCTCATAGCAAATGTGTACAGCGCGAGCTGAAAATGCATTTACAGCACTAAAAAACCAAACTTTTATAACAGCTAAACCAAACGTTTCCAATGTAAATTTCCACCTTTATATAGTGTAGAAAGGCATCCTGAAGCCTGGAAAGTCATTAATTTGATTGTCCAGTATTTCCTTCATGAGATATTGCAACACTTAGAAAAAGTGTACAGCGCCAGCAGACAATGAATTTTCAGCACTAAAAAAACGAAACTTCATTAACAGCTAAACCAAACGTTTCCAATGTAAATTTCCACATTTATAGAGTGTAAAAAGGCATCCTGAAGCCTGGGAAGTCATTAATTTGATTGTCCAGTATTTCCCTTATGAGATAATGCCTCACATAGCAAATGTGTACAGTGCGAGCTGAAAATGCATTTTCAGCACTAAAAAACCAAACTTTTATAACAGCTAAACCAAACGTTTCCAATGTAAATTTCCACCTTTATATAGTGTAAAAAGACATCCTGAAGCCTGGGCAGTCATTAATTTGATTGTCCAGTATTTCCCTTATGAGATAATGCCTCACACAGCAAATGTGTACAGTGCGAGCTGAAAATGCATTTTCAGCACTAAAAAAACCAAACTTTTATAACAGCTAAACCAAACGTTTCCAATGTAAATTTCCACCTTTATATAGTGTAAAAAGACATCCTGAAGCCTGGGCAGTCATTAATTTGATTGTCCAATATTTCCCTTCTGAGATGATGCCTCTCATAGCAAATGTGTACAGCGCGAGCTGAAAATGCATTTACAGCACTAAAAAACCAAACTTTTATAACAGCTAAACCAAACGTTTCCAATGTACATTTCCACATTTATATAGTGTAGAAAGGCATCCTGAAGCCTGGAAAGTCATTAATTTGATTGTCCAGTATTTCCTTCATGAGATATTGCAACACTTAGAAAAAGTGTACAGCGCCAGCAGACAATGAATTTTCAGCACTAAAAAAACGAAACTTCATTAACAGCTAAACTAAACGTTTCCAATGTAAATTTCCACCCTTATATAGTGTAAAAAGACATCCTTAAGCCTGGGCAGTCATTAATTTGATTGTCCAATATTTCCCTTATGAGATAATGCCTCTCATAGCAAATGTGTACAGCGCGAGCTGAAAATGCATTTACAGCACTAAAAAAACAAACTTTTATAACAGCTAAACTAAACGTTTCCAATGTAAATTTCCACCTTTATATAGTGTAGAAAGGCATCCTGAAGCCTGGAAAGTCATTAATTTGATTGTCCAGTATTTCCTTCATGAGATATTGCAACACTTAGAAAAAGTGTACAGCGCCAGCAGACAATGAATTTTCAGCACTAAAAAAACGAAACTTCATTAACAGCTAAACTAAACGTTTCCAATGTAAATTTCCACCTTTATATAGTGTAAAAATGAAGCCTGGGCAGCCATTAATTTGATTGTCCAATATTTCCCTTATGAGATAATGCCTCTCATAGCAAATGTGTACAGCGCGAGCTGAAAATGCATTTACAGCACTAAAAAACCAAACTTTTATAACAGCTAAACCAAACGTTTCCAATGTAAATTTCCACCTTTATATAGTGTAAAAAGACATCCTGAAGCCTGGGCAGTCATTAATTTGATTGTCCAATATTTCCCTTATGAGATAATGCCTCTCATAGCAAATGTGTACAGCGCGAGCTGAAAATGCATTTACAGCACTAAAAAACCAAACTTTTATAACAGCTAAACCAAACGTTTCCAATGTAAATTTCCACCTTTATATAGTGTAGAAAGGCATCCTCTGAAGCCAGGAAAGTCATTAATTTGATTGTCCAGTATTTCCTTCATGAGATATTGCAACACTTAGAAAAAGTGTACAGCGCCAGCAGACAATGAATTTTCAGCACTAAAAAAACGAAACTTCATTAACAGCTAAACCAAACGTTTCCAATGTAAATTTCCACATTTATAGAGTGTAAAAAGGCATCCTGAAGCCTGGGAAGTCATTAATTTGATTGTCCAGTATTTCCCTTATGAGATAATGCCTCACATAGCAAATGTGTACAGTGCGAGCTGAAAATGCATTTTCAGCACTAAAAAACCAAACTTTTATAACAGCTAAACCAAACGTTTCCAATGTAAATTTCCACCTTTATATAGTGTAAAAAGACATCCTGAAGCCTGGGCAGTCATTAATTTGATTGTCCAGTATTTCCCTTATGAGATAATGCCTCACATAGCAAATGTGTACAGCGCGAGCTGAAAATGCATTTACAGCACTAAAAAACCAAACTTTTATAACAGCTAAACCAAACGTTTCCAATGTAAATTTCCACCTTTATATAGTGTAAAAAGACATCCTGAAGCCTGGGCAGTCATTAATTTGATTGTCCAATATTTCCCTTATGAGATAATGCCTCTCATAGCAAATGTGTACAGCGCGAGCTGAAAATGCATTTACAGCACTAAAAAAAACAAACTTTTATAACAGCTAAACCAAACGTTTCAAATGTAAATTTCCACCTTTATATAGTGTAGAAAGGCATCCTGAAGCCTGGAAAGTCATTAATTTGATTGTCCAGTATTTCCTTCATGAGATATTGCAACACTTAGAAAAAGTGTACAGCGCCAGCAGACAATGAATTTTCAGCACTAAAAAAACGAAACTTCATTAACAGCTAAACTAAACGTTTCCAATGTATATTTCCACCTTTATATAGTGTAAAAAGACATCCTGAAGCCTGGGCAGTCATTAATTTGATTGTCCAATATTTTCCTTATGAGATAATGCCTCTCATAGCAAATGTGTACAGCGCGAGCTGAAAATGCATTTACAGCACTAAAAAACCAAACTTTTATAACAGCTAAACCAAACGTTTCAAATGTAAATTTCCACCTGTATATAGTGTAGAAAGGCATCCTGAAGCCTGGAAAGTCATTAATTTGATTGTCCAGTATTTCCTTCATGAGATATTGCAACACTTAGAAAAAGTGTACAGCGCCAGCAGACAATGAATTTTCAGCACTAAAAAAACGAAACTTCATTAACAGCTAAACCAAACGTTTCCAATGTAAATTTCCACATTTGTAGAGTGTAAAAAGGCATCCTGAAGCCTGGGAAGTCATTAATTTGATTGTCCAGTATTTCCCTTATGAGATAATGCCTCACATAGCAAATGTGTACAGTGCGAGCTGAAAATGCATTTTCAGCACTAAAAAAACAAACTTTTTTAACAGCTAAACCAAACGTTTCCAATGTAAATTTCCACCTTTATATAGTGTAAAAAGACATCCTGAAGCCTGGGCAGTCATTAATTTGATTGTCCAGTATTTCCCTTATGAGATAATGCCTCACATAGCAAATGTGGACAGTGCGAGCTGAAAATGCATTTTCAGCACTAAAAAAACCAAACTTTTATAACAGCTAAACCAAACGTTTCCAATGTAAATTTCCACCTTTATATAGTGTAAAAAGACATCCTGAAGCCTGGGCAGTCGTTAATTTGATTGTCCAATATTTCCCTTATGAGATAATGCCTCTCATAGCAAATGTGTACAGCGCGAGCTGAAAATGCATTTACAGCACTAAAAAACCAAACTTTTATAACAGCTAAACCAAACGTTTCCAATGTACATTTCCACCTTTATATAGTGTAGAAAGGCATCCTGAAGCCTGGAAAGTCATTAATTTGATTGTCCAGTATTTCCTTCATGAGATATTGCAACACTTAGAAAAAGTGTACAGCGCCAGCAGACAATGAATTTTCAGCACTAAAAAAACGAAACTTCATTAACAGCTAAACTAAACGTTTCCAATGTAAATTTCCACCCTTATATAGTGTAAAAAGACATCCTGAAGCCTGGGCAGTCATTAATTTGATTGTCCAATATTTCCCTTATGAGATAATGCCTCTCATAGCAAATGTGTACAGCGCGAGCTGAAAATGCATTTACAGCACTAAAAAACCAAACTTTTATAACAGCTAAACCAAACGTTTCCAATGTAAATTTCCACCTTTATATAGTGTAGAAAGGCATCCTGAAGCCTGGAAAGTCATTAATTTGATTGTCCAGTATTTCCTTCATGAGATATTGCAACACTTAGAAAAAGTGTACAGCGCCAGCAGACAATGAATTTTCAGCACTAAAAAAACGAAACTTCATTAACAGCTAAACCAAACGTTTCCAATGTAAATTTCCACATTTATAGAGTGTAAAAAGGCATCCTGAAGCCTGGGAAGTCATTAATTTGATTGTCCAGTATTTCCCTTATGAGATAATGCCTCACATAGCAAATGTGTACAGTGCGAGCTGAAAATGCATTTACAGCACTAAAAAAACAAACTATTTATAACAGCTAAACCAAACGTTTCCAATGTAAATTTCCACCTTTATATAGTGTAGAAAGGCATCTGAAGCCTGGAAAGTCATTAATTTGATTGTCCAGTATTTCCTTCATGAGATATTGCAACACTTAGAAAAAGTGTACAGCGCCAGCAGACAATGAATTTTCAGCACTAAAAAAACGAAACTTCATTAACAGCTAAACTAAACGTTTCCAATGTAAATTTCCACCTTTATATAGTGTAAAAAGACATCCTGAAGCATGGGCAGCCATTAATTTGATTGTCCAATGTTTCCCTTATGAGATAATGCCTCTCATAGCAAATGTGTACAGCGCGAGCTGAAAATGCATTTACAGCACTAAAAAAACAAACTTTTATAACAGCTAAACCAAACGTTTCCAATGTAAATTTCCACCTTTATATAGTGTAAAAAGACATCCTGAAGCCTGGGCAGTCATTAATTTGATTGTCCAATATTTCCCTTATGAGATAATGCCTCTCATAGCAAATGTGTACAGCGCGAGCTGAAAATGCATTTACAGCACTAAAAAACCAAACTTTTATAACAGCTAAACCAAACGTTTCCAATGTAAATTTCCACCTTTATATAGTGTAGAAAGGCATCCTGAAGCCTGGAAAGTCATTAATTTGATTGTCCAGTATTTCCTTCATGAGATATTGCAACACTTAGAAAAAGTGTACAGCGCCAGCAGACAATGAATTTTCAGCACTAAAAAAACGAAACTTCATTAACAGCTAAACCAAACGTTTCCAATGTAAATTTCCACATTTATAGAGTGTAAAAAGGCATCCTGAAGCCTGGGAAGTCATTAATTTGATTGTCCAGTATTTCCCTTATGAGATAATGCCTCACATAGCAAATGTGTACAGTGCGAGCTGAAAATGCATTTACAGCACTAAAAAAACAAACTATTTATAACAGCTAAACCAAACGTTTCCAATGTAAATTTCCACCTTTATATAGTGTAGAAAGGCATCTGAAGCCTGGAAAGTCATTAATTTGATTGTCCAGTATTTCCTTCATGAGATATTGCAACACTTAGAAAAAGTGTACAGCGCCAGCAGACAATGAATTTTCAGCACTAAAAAAACGAAACTTCATTAACAGCTAAACTAAACGTTTCCAATGTAAATTTCCACCTTTATATAGTGTAAAAAGACATCCTGAAGCATGGGCAGCCATTAATTTGATTGTCCAATGTTTCCCTTATGAGATAATGCCTCTCATAGCAAATGTGTACAGCGCGAGCTGAAAATGCATTTACAGCACTAAAAAAACAAACTTTTATAACAGCTAAACCAAACGTTTCCAATGTAAATTTCCACCTTTATATAGTGTAAAAAGACATCCTGAAGCCTGGGCAGTCATTAATTTGATTGTCCAATATTTCCCTTATGAGATAATGCCTCTCATAGCAAATGTGTACAGCGCGAGCTGAAAATGCATTTACAGCACTAAAAAACCAAACTTTTATAACAGCTAAACCAAACGTTTCCAATGTAAATTTCCACCTTTATATAGTGTAGAAAGGCATCCTGAAGCCTGGAAAGTCATTAATTTGATTGTCCAGTATTTCCTTCATGAGATATTGCAACACTTAGAAAAAGTGTACAGCGCCAGCAGACAATGAATTTTCAGCACTAAAAAAAACGAAACTTCATTAACAGCTAAACCAAACGTTTCCAACTTAAATTTCCACCTTTATATAGTGTAGAAAGGCATCCTGAAGCCTGGAAAGTCATTAATTTGATTGTCCAGTATTTCCTTCATGAGATATTGCAACACTTAGAAAAAGTGTACAGCGCCAGCAGACAATGAATTTTCAGCACTAAAAAAACGAAACTTCATTAACAGCTAAACTAAACGTTTCCAATGTAAATTTCCACCCTTATATAGTGTAAAAAGACATCCTGAAGCCTGGGCAGTCATTAATTTGATTGTCCAATATTTCCCTTATGAGATAATGCCTCTCATAGCAAATGTGTACAGCGCGAGCTGAAAATGCATTTACAGCACTAAAAAACCAAACTTTTATAACAGCTAAACCAAACGTTTCCAATGTAAATTTCCACCTTTATATAGTGTAGAAAGGCATCCTGAAGCCTGGAAAGTCATTAATTTGATTGTCCAGTATTTCCTTCATGAGATATTGCAACACTTAGAAAAAGTGTACAGCGCCAGCAGACAATGAATTTTCAGCACTAAAAAAACGAAACTTCATTAACAGCTAAACCAAACGTTTCCAATGTAATTTTCCACATTTATAGAGTGTAAAAAGGCATCCTGAAGCCTGGGAAGTCATTAATTTGATTGTCCAGTATTTCCCTTATGAGATAATGCCTCACATAGCAAATGTGTACAGTGCGAGCTGAAAATGCATTTACAGCACTAAAAAAACAAACTATTTATAACAGCTAAACCAAACGTTTCCAATGTAAATTTCCACCTTTATATAGTGTAGAAAGGCATCCTGAAGCCTGGAAAGTCATTAATTTGATTGTCCAGTATTTCCTTCATGAGATATTGCAACACTTAGAAAAAGTGTACAGCGCCAGCAGACAATGAATTTTCAGCACTAAAAAAACGAAACTTCATTAACAGCTAAACTAAACGTTTCCAATGTAAATTTCCACCTTTATATAGTGTAAAAATACATCCTGAAGCCTGGGCAGCCATTAATTTGATTGTCCAATATTTCCCTTATGAGATAATGCCTCTCATAGCAAATGTGTACAGCGCGAGCTGAAAATGCATTTACAGCACTAAAAAAACAAACTTTTATAACAGCTAAACCAAACGTTTCCAATGTAAATTTCCACCTTTATATAGTGTAAAAAGACATCCTGAAGCCTGGGCAGTCATTAATTTGATTGTCCAATATTTCCCTTATGAGATAATGCCTCTCATAGCAAATGTGTACAGCGCGAGCTGAAAATGCATTTACAGCACTAAAAAAACAAACTTTTATAACAGCTAAACCAAACGTTTCCAATGTAAATTTCCACCTTTATATAGTGTAGAAAGGCATCCTGAAGCCTGGAAAGTCATTAATTTGATTGTCCAGTATTTCCTTCATGAGATATTGCAACACTTAGAAAAAGTGTACAGCGCCAGCAGACAATGAATTTTCAGCACTAAAAAAAACGAAACTTCATTAACAGCTAAACCAAACGTTTCCAATGTAAATTTCCAACTTTATATAGTGTAGAAAGGCATCCTGAAGCCTGGAAAGTCATTAATTTGATTGTCCAGTATTTCCTTCATGAGATATTGCAACACTTAGAAAAAGTGTACAGCGCCAGCAGACAATGAATTTTCAGCACTAAAAAAACGAAACTTCATTAACAGCTAAACCAAACGTTTCCAATGTAAATTTCCACATTTATAGAGTGTAAAAAGGCATCCTGAAGCCTGGGAAGTCATTAATTTGATTGTCCAGTATTTCCCTTATGAGATAATGCCTCACATAGCAAATGTGTACAGTGCGAGCTGAAAATGCATTTTCAGCACTAAAAAACCAAACTTTTATAACAGCTAAACCAAACGTTTCCAATGTAAATTTCCACCTTTATATAGTGTAAAAAGACATCCTGAAGCCTGGGCAGTCATTAATTTGATTGTCCAATATTTCCCTTATGAGATAATGCCTCTCATAGCAAATGTGTACAGCGCGAGCTGAAAATGCATTTACAGCACTAAAAAACCAAACTTTTATAACAGCTAAACCAAACGTTTCAAATGTAAATTTCCACCTTTATATAGTGTAGAAAGGCATCCTGAAGCCTGGAAAGTCATTAATTTGATTATCCAGTATTTCCCTTATGAGATAATGCCTCACATAGCAAATGTGTACAGTGCGAGCTGAAAATGCATTTTCAGCACTAAAAAACCAAACTTTTATAACAGCTAAACCAAACGTTTCCAATATAAATTTCCACCTTTATATAGTGTAGAAAGGCATCCTGAAGCCTGGAAAGTCATTAATTTGATTGTCCAGTATTTCCTTCATGAGATATTGCAACACTTAGAAAAAGTGTACAGCGCCAGCAGACAATGAATTTTCAGCACTAAAAAAAACGAAACTTCATTAACAGCTAAACCAAACGTTTCCAATGTAAATTTCCACATTTATAGAGTGTAAAAAGGCATCCTGAAGCCTGGGAAGTCATTAATTTGATTGTCCAGTATTTCCCTTATGAGATAATGCCTCACATAGCAAATGTGAGATATTGCAACACTTAGAAAAAGTGTACAGCGCCAGCAGACAATGAATTTTCAGCACTAAAAAAACGAAACTTCATTAACAGCTAAACCAAACGTTTCCAATGTAAATTTCCACATTTATAGAGTGTAAAAAGGCATCCTGAAGCCTGGGAAGTCATTAATTTGATTGTCCAGTATTTCCCTTATGAGATAATGCCTCACATAGCAAATGTGTACAGTGCGAGCTGAAAATGCATTTTCAGCACTAAAAAACCAAACTTTTATAACAGCTAAACCAAACGTTTCCAATATAAATTTCCACCTTTATATAGTGTAGAAAGGCATCCTGAAGCCTGGAAAGTCATTAATTTGATTGTCCAGTATTTCCTTCATGAGATATTGCAACACTTAGAAAAAGTGTACAGCGCCAGCAGACAATGAATTTTCAGCACTAAAAAAAACGAAACTTCATTAACAGCTAAACCAAACGTTTCCAATGTAAATTTCCACATTTATAGAGTGTAAAAAGGCATCCTGAAGCCTGGGAAGTCATTAATTTGATTGTCCAGTATTTCCCTTATGAGATAATGCCTCACATAGCAAATGTGTACAGTGCGAGCTGAAAATGCATTTACAGCACTAAAAAAACAAACTTTTATAACAGCTAAACCAAACGTTTCCAATGTAAATTTCCACCTTTATATAGTGTAGAAAGGCATCCTGAAGCCTGGAAAGTCATTAATTTGATTGTCCAGTATTTCCTTCATGAGATATTGCAACACTTAGAAAAAGTGTACAGCGCCAGCAGACAATGAATTTTCAGCACTAAATAAACGAAACTTCATTAACAGCTAAAGTAAACGTTTCCAATGTAAATTTCCACCTTTATATAGTGTAAAAAGACATCCTGAAGCCTGGGCAGTCATTAATTTGATTGTCCAATATTTCCCTTATGAGATAATGCCTCTCATAGCAAATGTGTACAGTGCGAGCTGAAAATGCATTTACAGCACTAAAAAAACAAACTTTTATAACAGCTAAACCAAACGTTTCCAATGTAAATTTCCACCTTTATATAGTGTAAAAAGACATCCTGAAGCCTGGGCAGTCATTAATTTGATTGTCCAATATTTCCCTTATGAGATAATGCCTCTCATAGCAAATGTGTACAGCGCGAGCTGAAAATGCATTTACAGCACTAAAAAACCAAACTTTTATAACAGCTAAACCAAACGTTTCCAATGTAAATTTCCACCTTTATATAGTGTAGAAAGGCATCCTGAAGCCTGGAAAGTCATTAATTTGATTGTCCAGTATTTCCTTCATGAGATATTGCAACACTTAGAAAAAGTGTACAGCGCCAGCAGACAATGAATTTTCAGCACTAAAAAAAACGAAACTTCATTAACAGCTAAACCAAACGTTTCCAATGTAAATTTCCACATTTATAGAGTGTAAAAAGGCATCCTGAAGCCTGGGAAGTCATTAATTTGATTGTCCAGTATTTCCCTTATGAGATAATGCCTCTCATTGCAAATGTGTACAGCGCGAGCTGAAAATGCATTTTCAGCACTAAAAAACCAAACTTTTATAACACCTAAACCAAACGTTTCCAATGTAAATTTCCTCCTTTATATAGTGTAAAAAGACATCCTGAAGCCTGGGCAGTCATTAATTTGATTGTCCAATATTTCCCTTATGAGATAATGCCTCTCATAGCAAATGTGTACAGCGCGAGCTGAAAATGCATTTACAGCACTAAAAAACCAAACTTTTATAAAAGCTAAACCAAACGTTTCCAATGTAAATTTCCACCTTTATATAGTGTAGAAAGGCATCCTGAAGCCTGGAAAGTCATTAATTTGATTGTCCAGTATTTCCTTCATGAGATATTGCAACATTTAGAAAAAGTGTACAGCGCCAGCAGACAATGAATTTTCAGCACTAAAAAAACGAAACTTCATTAACAGCTAAACTAAACGTTTCCAATGTAAATTTCCACCTTTATATAGTGTAAAAAGTCATCCTGAAGCCCGGGCAGCCATTAATTTGATTGTCCAATATTTCCCTTATGAGATAATGCCTCTCATAGAAAATGTGTACAGCGCGAGCTGAAAATGCATTTACAGCACTAAAAAACCAAACTTTTATAACAGCTAAACCAAACGTTTCCAATGTAAATTTCCACCTTTATATAGTGTAAAAAGACATCCTGAAGCCTGGGCAGTCATTAATTTGATTGTCCAATATTTCCCTTATGAGATAATGCCTCTCATAGCAAATGTGTACAGCGCGAGCTGAAAATGCATTTACAGCACTAAAAAAACAAACTTTTATAACAGCTAAACCAAACGTTTCCAATGTAAATTTCCACCTTTATATAGTGTAGAAAGGCATCCTGAAGCCTGGAAAGTCATTAATTTGATTGTCCAGTATTTCCTTCATGAGATTTTGCAACACTTAGAAAAAGTGTACAGCGCCAGCAGACAATGAATTTTCAGCACTAAAAAAACGAAACTTCATTAACAGCTAAACTAAATGTTTCCAATGTAAATTTCCACCTTTATATAGTGTAAAAAGACATCCTGAAGCCTGGGCAGTCATTAATTTGATTGTCCAATATTTCCCTTATGAGATAATGCCTCTCATAGCAAATGTGTACAGCGCGAGCTGAAAATGCATTTACAGCACTAAAAAACCAAACTTTTATAACAGCTAAACCAAACGTTTCCAATGTAAATTTCCACCTTTATATAGTGTAAAAAGGCATCCTGAAGCCTGGAAAGTCTTTAATTTGATTGTCCAGTATTTCCTTCATGAGATATTGCAACACTTAGAAAAAGTGTACAGCGCCAGCAGACAATGAATTTCCAGCACTAAAAAAACGAAACTTCATTAACAGCTAAACTAAACGTTTCCAATGTAAATTTCCACCTTTATATAGTGTAAAAAGACATCCTGAAGCCTGGGCAGTCATTAATTTTATTGTCCAGTATTTCCCTTATGAGATAATGCCTCACATAGCAAATGTGTACAGTGCGAGCTGAAAATGCATTTTCAGCACTAAAAAACCAAACTTTTATAACAGCTAAACCAAACGTTTCCAATGTAAATTTCCACCTTTATATAGTGTAAAAAGACATCCTGAAGCCTGGGCAGTCATTAATTTGATTGTCCAGTATTTCCCTTATGAGATAATGCCTCACATAGCAAATGTGTACAGCGCGAGCTGAAAATGCATTTACAGCACTAAAAAAACAAACTTTTATAACAGCTAAACCAAACGTTTCCAATGTAAATTTCCACATTTATAGAGTGTAAAAATGCATCCTGAAGCCTGGGAAGTCATTAATTTGATTGTCCAGTATTTCCCTTATGAGATAATGCCTCACATAGCAAATGTGTACAGTGCGAGCTGAAAATGCATTTTCAGCACTAAAAAACCAAACTTTTATAACAGCTAAACCAAACGTTTCCAATGTAAATTTCCACCTTTATATAGTGTAAAAAGACATCCTGAAGCCTGAGCAGTCATTAATTTGATTGTCCAATATTTCCCTTATGAGATAATGCCTCTCATAGCAAATGTGTACAGCGCGAGCTGAAAATGCATTTACAGCACTAAAAAACCAAACTTTTATAACAGCTAAACCAAACGTTTCCAATGTAAATTTCCACATTTATAGAGTGTAAAAATGCATCCTGAAGCCTGGGAAGTCATTAATTTGATTGTCCAGTATTTCCCTTATGAGATAATGCCTCACATAGCAAATGTGTACAGCGCGAGCTGAAAATGCATTTACAGCACTAAAAAACCAAACTTTTATAACAGCTAAACCAAACGTTTCCAATGTAAATTTCCACCTTTATATAGTGTAGAAAGGCATCCTGAAGCCTGGAAAGTCATTAATTTGATTGTCCAGTATTTCCTTCATGAGATATTGCAACACTTAGAAAAAGTGTACAGCGCCAGTAGACAATGAATTTTCAGCACTAAAAAAACGAAACTTCATTAACAGCTAAACTAAACGTTTCCAATGTAAATTTCCACCTTTATATAGTGTAAAAAGACATCCTGAAGCCTGGGCAGTCATTAATTTGATTGTCCAATATTTCCCTTATGAGATAATGCCTCTCATAGCAAATGTGTACAGCGCGAGCTGAAAATGCATTTACAGCACTAAAAAACCAAACTTTTATAACAGCTAAACCAAACGTTTCCAATGTAAATTTCCACCTTTATATAGTGTAGAAAGGCATCCTGGAGCCTGGAAAGTCATTAATTTGATTGTCCAGTATTTCCTTCATGAGATATTGCAACACTTAGAAAAAGTGTACAGCGCCAGCAGACAATGAATTTTCAGCACTAAAAAAACCAAACTTTTATAACAGCTAAACCAAACGTTTCCAATGTAAATTTCCACCTTTATATAGTGTAAAAAGACATCCTGAAGCCTGGGCAGTCATTAATTTGATTGTCCAGTATTTCCCTTATGAGATAATGCCTCACATAGCAAATGTGTACAGCGCGAGCTGAAAATGCATTTACAGCACTAAAAAAACAAACTTTTATAACAGCTAAACCAAACGTTTCCAATGTAAATTTCCACCTTTATATAGTGTAGAAAGGCATCCTGAAGCCTGGAAAGTCATTAATTTGATTGTCCAGTATTTCCTACATGAGATATTGCAAAACTTAGAAAAAGTGTACAGCGCCAGCAGACAATGAATTTTCAGCACTAAAAAAACGAAACTTCATTAACAGCTAAACCAAACGTTTCCAATGTAAATTTCCACATTTATAGAGTGTAAAAAGGCATCCTGAAGCCTGGGAAGTCATTAATTTGATTGTCCAGTATTTCCTTCATGAGATATTGCAACACTTAGAAAAAGTGTACAGCGCCAGCAGACAATGAATTTTCAGCACTAAAAAAACGAAACTTCATTAACAGCTAAACCAAACGTTTCCAATGTAAATTTCCACATTTATAGAGTGTAAAAAGGCATCCTCAAGCCTGGGAAGTCATTAATTTGATTGTCCAGTATTTCCCTTATGAGATAATGCCTCACATAGCAAATGTGTACAGTGCGAGCTGAAAATGCATTTTCAGCACTAAAAAACCAAACTTTTATAACAGCTAAACCAAACGTTTCCAATGTAAATTTCCACCTTTATATAGTGTAAAAAGACATCCTGAAGCCTGGGCAGTCATTAATTTGATGGTCCAATATTTCCCTTATGAGATAATGCCTCTCATAGCAAATGTGTACAGCGCGAGCTGAAAATGCATTTACAGCACTAAAAAACCAAACTTTTATAACAGCTAAAAAACGTTTCCAATGTAAATTTCCACCTTTATATAGTGTAAAAAGACATCCTGAAGCCTGGGCAGTCATTAATTTGATTGTCCAATATTTCCCTTATGAGATAATGCCTCTCATAGCAAATGTGTACAGCGCGAGCTGAAAATGCATTTACAGCACTAAAAAAACAAACTTTTATAACAGCTAAACCAAACGTTTCCAATGTAAATTTCCACATTTATAGAGTGTAAAAATGCATCCTGAAGCCTGGGAAGTCATTAATTTGATTGTCCAGTATTTCCCTTATGAGATAATGCCTCACATAGCAAATGTGTACAGTGCGAGCTGAAAATGCATTTTCAGCACTAAAAAACCAAACTTTTATAACAGCTAAACCAAACGTTTCCAATGTAAATTTCCACCTTTATATAGTGTAAAAAGACATCCTGAAGCCTGAGCAGTCATTAATTTGATTGTCCAATATTTCCCTTATGAGATAATGCCTCTCATAGCAAATGTGTACAGCGCGAGCTGAAAATGCATTTACAGCACTAAAAAACCAAACTTTTATAACAGCTAAACCAAACGTTTCCAATGTAAATTTCCACCTTTATATAGTGTAGAAAGGCATCCTGAAGCCTGGAAAGTCATTAATTTGATTGTCCAGTATTTCCTTCATGAGATATTGCAACACTTAGAAAAAGTGTACAGCGCCAGTAGACAATGAATTTTCAGCACTAAAAAAACGAAACTTCATTAACAGCTAAACTAAACGTTTCCAATGTAAATTTCCACCTTTATATAGTGTAAAAAGACATCCTGAAGCCTGGGCAGTCATTAATTTGATTGTCCAATATTTCCCTTATGAGATAATGCCTCTCATAGCAAATGTGTACAGCGCGAGCTGAAAATGCATTTACAGCACTAAAAAACCAAACTTTTATAACAGCTAAACCAAACGTTTCCAATGTAAATTTCCACCTTTATATAGTGTAGAAAGGCATCCTGGAGCCTGGAAAGTCATTAATTTGATTGTCCAGTATTTCCTTCATGAGATATTGCAACACTTAGAAAAAGTGTACAGCGCCAGCAGACAATGAATTTTCAGCACTAAAAAACCCAAACTTTTATAACAGCTAAACCAAACGTTTCCAATGTAAATTTCCACCTTTATATAGTGTAAAAAGACATCCTGAAGCCTGGGCAGTCATTAATTTGATTGTCCAGTATTTCCCTTATGAGATAATGCCTCACATAGCAAATGTGTACAGCGCGAGCTGAAAATGCATTTACAGCACTAAAAAAACAAACTTTTATAACAGCTAAACCAAACGTTTCCAATGTAAATTTCCACCTTTATATAGTGTAGAAAGGCATCCTGAAGCCTGGAAAGTCATTAATTTGATTGTCCAGTATTTCCTACATGAGATATTGCAAAACTTAGAAAAAGTGTACAGCGCCAGCAGACAATGAATTTTCAGCACTAAAAAAACGAAACTTCATTAACAGCTAAACCAAACGTTTCCAATGTAAATTTCCACATTTATAGAGTGTAAAAAGGCATCCTGAAGCCTGGGAAGTCATTAATTTGATTGTCCAGTATTTCCTTCATGAGATATTGCAACACTTAGAAAAAGTGTACAGCGCCAGCAGACAATGAATTTTCAGCACTAAAAAAACGAAACTTCATTAACAGCTAAACCAAACGTTTCCAATGTAAATTTCCACATTTATAGAGTGTAAAAAGGCATCCTCAAGCCTGGGAAGTCATTAATTTGATTGTCCAGTATTTCCCTTATGAGATAATGCCTCACATAGCAAATGTGCACAGTGCGAGCTGAAAATGCATTTTCAGCACTAAAAAACCAAACTTTTATAACAGCTAAACCAAACGTTTCCAATGTAAATTTCCACCTTTATATAGTGTAAAAAGACATCCTGAAGCCTGGGCAGTCATTAATTTGATGGTCCAATATTTCCCTTATGAGATAATGCCTCTCATAGCAAATGTGTACAGCGCGAGCTGAAAATGCATTTACAGCACTAAAAAACCAAACTTTTATAACAGCTAAAAAACGTTTCCAATGTAAATTTCCACCTTTATATAGTGTAAAAAGACATCCTGAAGCCTGGGCAGTCATTAATTTGATTGTCCAATATTTCCCTTATGAGATAATGCCTCTCATAGCAAATGTGTACAGCGCGAGCTGAAAATGCATTTACAGCACTAAAAAAACTAACTTTTATAACAGCTAAACCAAACGTTTCCAATGTAAATTTCCACCTTTATATAGTGTAGAAAGGCATCCTGAAGCCTGGAAAGTCATTAATTTGATTGTCCAGTATTTCCTTCATGAGATATTGCAACACTTAGAAAAAGTGTACAGCGCCAGCAGACAATGAATTTTCAGCACTAAAAAAACGAAACTTCATTAACAGCTAAACTAAATGTTTCCAATGTAAATTTCCACCTTTATATAGTGTAAAAAGACATCCTGAAGCCTGGGCAGTCATTAATTTGATTGTCCAATATTTCCCTTATGAGATAATGCCTCTCATAGCAAATGTGTACAGCGCGAGCTGAAAATGCATTTACAGCACTAAAAAACCAAACTTTTATAACAGCTAAACCAAACGTTTCCAATGTAAATTTCCACCTTTATATAGTGTAAAAAGGCATCCTGAAGCCTGGAAAGTCTTTAATTTGATTGTCCAGTATTTCCTTCATGAGATATTGCAACACTTAGAAAAAGTGTACAGCGCCAGCAGACAATGAATTTCCAGCACTAAAAAAACGAAACTTCATTAACAGCTAAACTAAACGTTTCCAATGTAAATTTCCACCTTTATATAGTGTAAAAAGACATCCTGAAGCCTGGGCAGTCATTAATTTGATTGTCCAGTATTTCCCTTATGAGATAATGCCTCACATAGCAAATGTGTACAGTGCGAGCTGAAAATGCATTTTCAGCACTAAAAAACCAAACTTTTATAACAGCTAAACCAAACGTTTCCAATGTAAATTTCCACCTTTATATAGTGTAAAAAGACATCCTGAAGCCTGGGCAGTCATTAATTTGATTGTCCAGTATTTCCCTTATGAGATAATGCCTCACATAGCAAATGTGTACAGCGCGAGCTGAAAATGCATTTACAGCACTAAAAAAACAAACTTTTATAACAGCTAAACCAAACGTTTCCAATGTAAATTTCCACATTTATAGAGTGTAAAAATGCATCCTGAAGCCTGGGCAGTCATTAATTTGATTGTCCAATATTTCCCTTATGAGATAATGCCTCTCATAGCAAATGTGTACAGCGCGAGCTGAAAATGCATTTACAGCACTAAAAAAACTAACTTTTATAACAGCTAAACCAAACGTTTCCAATGTAAATTTCCACCTTTATATAGTGTAGAAAGGCATCCTGAAGCCTGGAAAGTAATTAATTTGATTGTCCAGTATTTCCTTCATGAGATATTGCAACACTTAGAAAAAGTGTACAGCGCCAGCAGACAATGAATTTTCAGCACTAAAAAAACGAAACTTCATTAACAGCTAAACTAAATGTTTCCAATGTAAATTTCCACCTTTATATAGTGTAAAAAGACATCCTGAAGCCTGGGCAGTCATTAATTTGATTGTCCAATATTTCCCTTATGAGATAATGCCTCTCATAGCAAATGTGTACAGCGCGAGCTGAAAATGCATTTGCAGCACTAAAAAACCAAACTTTTATAACAGCTAAACCAAACGTTTCCAATGTAAATTTCCACCTTTATATAGTGTAAAAAGGCATCCTGAAGCCTGGAAAGTCTTTAATTTGATTGTCCAGTATTTCCTTCATGAGATATTGCAACACTTAGAAAAAGTGTACAGCGCCAGCAGACAATGAATTTCCAGCACTAAAAAAACGAAACTTCATTAACAGCTAAACTAAACGTTTCCAATGTAAATTTCCACCTTTATATAGTGTAAAAAGACATCCTGAAGCCTGGGCAGTCATTAATTTGATTGTCCAGTATTTCCCTTATGAGATAATGCCTCACATAGCAAATGTGTACAGTGCGAGCTGAAAATGCATTTTCAGCACTAAAAAACCAAACTTTTATAACAGCTAAACCAAACGTTTCCAATGTAAATTTCCACCTTTATATAGTGTAAAAAGACATCCTGAAGCCTGGGCAGTCATTAATTTGATTGTCCAGTATTTCCCTTATGAGATAATGCCTCACATAGCAAATGTGTACAGCGCGAGCTGAAAATGCATTTACAGCACTAAAAAAACAAACTTTTATAACAGCTAAACCAAACGTTTCCAATGTAAATTTCCACATTTATAGAGTGTAAAAATGCATCCTGAAGCCTGGGAAGTCATTAATTTGATTGTCCAGTATTTCCCTTATGAGATAATGCCTCACATAGCAAATGTGTACAGTGCGAGCTGAAAATGCATTTTCAGCACTAAAAAACCAAACTTTTATAACAGCTAAACCAAACGTTTCCAATGTAAATTTCCACCTTTATATAGTGTAAAAAGACATCCTGAAGCCTGGGCAGTCATTAATTTGATTGTCCAATATTTCCCTTATGAGATAATGCCTCTCATAGCAAATGTGTACAGCGCGAGCTGAAAATGCATTTACAGCACTAAAAAACCAAACTTTTATAACAGCTAAACCAAACGTTTCCAATGTAAATTTCCACCTTTATATAGTGTAGAAAGGCATCCTGGAGCCTGGAAAGTCATTAATTTGATTGTCCAGTATTTCCTTCATGAGATATTGCAACACTTAGAAAAAGTGTACAGCGCCAGCAGACAATGAATTTTCAGCACTAAAAAAACCAAACTTTTATAACAGCTAAACCAAACGTTTCCAATGTAAATTTCCACCTTTATATAGTGTAAAAAGACATCCTGAAGCCTGGGCAGTCATTAATTTGATTGTCCAGTATTTCCCTTATGAGATAATGCCTCACATAGCAAATGTGTACAGCGCGAGCTGAAAATGCATTTACAGCACTAAAAAAACAAACTTTTATAACAGCTAAACCAAACGTTTCCAATGTAAATTTCCACCTTTATATAGTGTAGAAAGGCATCCTGAAGCCTGGAAAGTCATTAATTTGATTGTCCAGTATTTCCTACATGAGATATTGCAAAACTTAGAAAAAGTGTACAGCGTCAGCAGACAATGAATTTTCAGCACTAAAAAAACGAAACTTCATTAACAGCTAAACCAAACGTTTCCAATGTAAATTTCCACATTTATAGAGTGTAAAAAGGCATCCTGAAGCCTGGGAAGTCATTAATTTGATTGTCCAGTATTTCCCTTATGAGATAATGCCTCACATAGCAAATGTGTACAGTGCGAGCTGAAAATGCATTTTCAGCACTAAAAAACCAAACTTATATAACACCTAAACCAAACGTTTCCAATGTAAATTTCCACCTTTATATAGTGTAAAAAGACATCCTGAAACCTGGGCAGTCATTAATTTGATTGTCCAATATTTCCCTTATGAGATAATGCCTCTCGTAGCAAATGTGTACAGCGCGAGCTGAAAATGCATTTACAGCACTAAAAAACCAAACTTTTATAACAGCTAAACCAAACGTTTCCAATGTAAATTTCCACCTTTATATAGTGTAAAAAGACATCCTGAAGCCTGGGCAGTCATTAATTTGATTGTCCAATATTTCCCTTATGAGATAATACCTCTCATAGCAAATGTGTACAGCGCGAGCTGAAAATGCATTTTCAGCACTAAAAAACCAAACTTTTATAACAGCTAAACCAAACGTTTCAAATGTAAATTTCCACATTTATATAGTGTAAAAAGACATCCTGAAGCCTGGGCAGTCATTAATTTGATTGTCCAATATTTCCCTTATGAGATAATGCCTCTCATAGCAAATGTGTACAGTGCGAGCTGAAAATGCATTTACAGCACTAAAAAAACAAACTTTTATAACAGCTAAACCAAACGTTTCCAATGTAAATTTCCACCTTTATATAGTGTAAAAAGACATCCTGAAGCCTGGGCAGTCATTAATTTGATTGTCCAATATTTCCCTTATGAGATAATGCCTCTCATAGCAAATGTGTACAGTGCGAGCTGAAAATGCATTTACAGCACTAAAAAAACAAACTTTTATAACAGCTAAACCAAACGTTTCCAATGTAAATTTCCACCTTTATATAGTGTAAAAAGACATCCTGAAGCCTGGGCAGTCATTAATTTGATTGTCCAATATTTCCCTTATGAGATAATGCCTCTCATAGCAAATGTGTACAGCGCGAGCTGAAAATGCATTTACAGCACTAAAAAACCAAACTTTTATAACAGCTAAACCAAACGTTTCCAATGTAAATTTCCACCTTTATATAGTGTAGAAAGGCATCCTGAAGCCTGGAAAGTCATTAATTTGATTGTCCAGTATTTCCTTCATGAGATATTGCAACACTTAGAAAAAGTGTACAGCGCCAGCAGACAATGAATTTTCAGCACTAAAAAAACGAAACTTCATTAACAGCTAAACCAAACGTTTCCAATGTAAATTTCCACATTTATAGAGTGTAAAAAGGCATCCTGAAGCCTGGGAAGTCATTAATTTGATTGTCCAGTATTTCCCTTATGAGATAATGCCTCACAGCAAATGTGTACAGTGCGAGCTGAAAATACATTTACAGCACTAAAAAAACAAACTTTTATAACAGCTAAACCAAACGTTTCCAATGTAAATTTCCACCTTTATATAGTGTAGAAAGGCATCCTGAAGCCTGGAAAGTCATTAATTTGATTGTCCAGTATTTCCTTCATGAGATATTGCAACACTTAGAAAAAGTGTACAGCGCCAGCAGACAATGAATTTTCAGCACTAAATAAACGAAACTTCATTAACAGCTAAAGTAAACGTTTCCAATGTAAATTTCCACCTTTATATAGTGTAAAAAGACATCCTGAAGCCTGGGCAGTCATTAATTTGATTGTCCAATATTTCCCTTATGAGATAATGCCTCTCATAGCAAATGTGTACAGTGCGAGCTGAAAATGCATTTACAGCACTAAAAAAACAAACTTTTATAACAGCTAAACCAAACGTTTCCAATGTAAATTTCCACCTTTATATAGTGTAAAAAGACATCCTGAAGCCTGGGCAGTCATTAATTTGATTGTCCAATATTTCCCTTATGAGATAATGCCTCTCATAGCAAATGTGTACAGCGCGAGCTGAAAATGCATTTACAGCACTAAAAAACCAAACTTTTATAACAGCTAAACCAAACGTTTCCAATGTAAATTTCCACCTTTATATAGTGTAGAAAGGCATCCTGAAGCCTGGAAAGTCATTAATTTGATTGTCCAGTATTTCCTTCATGAGATATTGCAACACTTAGAAAAAGTGTACAGCGCCAGCAGACAATGAAGTTTCAGCACTAAAAAAACGAAACTTCATTAACAGCTAAACCAAACGTTTCCAATGTAAATTTCCACATTTATAGAGTGTAAAAAGGCATCCTGAAGCCTGGGAAGTCATTAATTTGATTGTCCAGTATTTCCCTTATGAGATAATGCCTCACATAGCAAATGTGTACAGTGCGAGCTGAAAATGCATTTTCAGCACTAAAAAAACAAACTTATATAACACCTAAACCAAACGTTTCCAATGTAAATTTCCACCTTTATATAGTGTAAAAAGACATCCTGAAGCCTGGGCAGTCATTAATTTGATTGTCCAATATTTCCCTTATGAGATAATGCCTCTCATAGCAAATGTGTACAGCGCGAGCTGAAAATGCATTTACAGCACTAAAAAAACCAAACTTTTATAACAGCTAAACCAAACGTTTCCAATGTAAATTTCCACCTTTATATAGTGTAGAAAGGCATCCTGAAGCCTGGAAAGTCATTAATTTGATTGTCCAGTATTTCCTTCATGAGATATTGCAACATTTAGAAAAAGTGTACAGCGCCAGCAGACAATGAATTTTCAGCACTAAAAAAACGAAACTTCATTAACAGCTAAACTAAACGTTTCCAATGTAAATTTCCACCTTTATATAGTGTAAAAAGACATCCTGAAGCCCGGGCAGCCATTAATTTGATTGTCCAATATTTCCCTTATGAGATAATGCCTCTCATAGCAAATGTGTACAGCGCGAGCTGAAAATGCATTTACAGCACTAAAAAAACAAACTTTTATAACAGCTAAACCAAACGTTTCCAATGTAAATTTCCACCTTTATATAGTGTAAAAAGACATCCTGAAGCCTGCGCAGTCATTAATTTGATTGTCCAATATTTCCCTTATGAGATAATGCCTCTCATAGCAAATGTGTACAGCGCGAGCTGAAAATGCATTTACAGCACTAAAAAACCAAACTTTTATAACAGCTAAACCAAACGTTTCCAATGTAAATTTCCACCTTTATATAGTGTAGAAAGGCATCCTGAAGCCTGGAAAGTCATTAATTTGATTGTCCAGTATTTCCTTCATGAGATATTGCAACACTTAGAAAAAGTGTACAGCGCCAGCAGACAATGAATTTTCAGCACTAAAAAAACGAAACTTCATTAACAGCTAAACTAAACGTTTCCAATGTAAATTTCCACCTTTATATAGTGTAAAAAGACATTCTGAAGCCTGGGCAGTCATTAATTTGATTGTCCAATATTTCCCTTCTGAGATAATGCCTCACATAGCAAATGTGTACAGTGCGAGCTGAAAATGCATTTTCAGCACTAAAAAACCAAACTTTTATAACAGCTAAACCAAACGTTTCCAATGTAAATTTCCACCTTTATATAGTGTAGAAAGGCATCCTGAAGCCTGGAAAGTCATTAATTTGATTGTCCAGTATTTCCTTCATGAGATATTGCAACACTTAGAAAAAGTGTACAGCGCCAGCAGACAATGAATTTTCAGCACTAAAAAAACGAAACTTCATTAACAGCTAAACCAAACGTTTCCAATGTAAATTTCCACATTTATAGAGTGTAAAAAGGCATCCTGAAGCCTGGGAAGTCATTAATTTGATTGTCCAGTATTTCCCTTATGAGATAATGCCTCACATAGCAAATGTGTACAGTGCGAGCTGAAAATGCATTTTCAGCACTAAAAAACCAAACTTTTATAACAGCTAAACCAAACGTTTCCAATGTAAATTTCCACCTTTATATAGTGTAAAAAGACATCCTGAAGCCTGGGCATTCATTAATTCGATTGTCCAATATTTCCTTTATGAGATAATGCCTCTCATAGCAAATGTGTACAGCGCGAGCTGAAAATGCATTTTCAGCACTAAAAAACCAAACTTTTATAACACCTAAACCAAACGTTTCCAATGTAAATTTCCTCCTTTATATAGTGTAAAAAGACATCCTGAAGCCTGGGCAGTCATTAATTTGATTGTCCAATATTTCCCTTATGAGATAATGCCTCTCATAGCAAATGTGTACAGCGCGAGCTGAAAATGCATTTACAGCACTAAAAAACCAAACTTTTATAACAGCTAAACCAAACGTTTCCAATGTAAATATCCACCTTTATATAGTGTAGAAAGGCATCCTGGAGCCTGGAAAGTCATTAATTTGATTGTCCAGTATTTCCTTCATGAGATATTGCAACACTTAGAAAAAGTGTACAGCGCCAGCAGACAATGAATTTTCAGCACTAAAAAAACCAAACTTTTATAACAGCTAAACCAAACGTTTCCAATGTAAATTTCCACCTTTATATAGTGTAAAAAGACATCCTGAAGCCTGGGCAGTCATTAATTTGATTGTCCAGTATTTCCCTTATGAGATAATGCCTCACATAGCAAATGTGTACAGCGCGAGCTGAAAATGCATTTACAGCACTAAAAAAACAAACTTTTATAACAGCTAAACCAAACGTTTCCAATGTAAATTTCCACCTTTATATAGTGTAGAAAGGCATCCTGAAGCCTGGAAAGTCATTAATTTGATTGTCCAGTATTTCCTACATGAGATATTGCAAAACTTAGAAAAAGTGTACAGCGCCAGCAGACAATGAATTTTCAGCACTAAAAAAACGAAACTTCATTAACAGCTAAACCAAACGTTTCCAATGTAAATTTCCACATTTATAGAGTGTAAAAAGGCATCCTGAAGCCTGGGAAGTCATTAATTTGATTGTCCAGTATTTCCCTTATGAGATAATGCCTCACATAGCAAATGTGTACAGCGCGAGCTGAAAATGCATTTACAGCACTAAAAAACCAAACTTTTATAACAGCTAAACCAAACGTTTCCAATGTAAATTTCCACCTTTATATAGTGTAGAAAGGCATCCTGAAGCCTGGAAAGTGATTAATTTGATTGTCCAGTATTTCCTTCATGAGATATTGCAACACTTAGAAAAAGTGTACAGCGCCAGCAGACAATGAATTTTCAGCACTAAAAAACCGAAACTTCATTAACAGCTAAACTAAACGTTTCCAATGTAAATTTCCACCTTTATATAGTGTAAAAAGACATCCTGAAGCCTGGGCAGTCATTAATTTGATTGTCCAATATTTCCCTTATGAGATAATGCCTCTCATAGCAAATGTGTACAGCGCGAGCTGAAAATGCATTTACAGCACTAAAAAACCAAACTTTTATAACAGCTAAACCAAACGTTTCCAATGTAAATTTCCACCTTTATATAGTGTAGAAAGGCATCCTGAAGCCTGGAAAGTCATTAATTTGATTGTCCAGTATTTCCTTCATGAGATATTGCAACACTTAGAAAAAGTGTACAGCGCCAGCAGACAATGAATTTCCAGCACTAAAAAAACGAAACTTCATTAACAGCTAAACTAAACGTTTCCAATGTAAATTTCCACCTTTATATAGTGTAAAAAGACATCCTGAAGCCTGGGCAGTCATTAATTTGATTGTCCAATATTTCCCTTATGAGATAATGCCTCTCATAGCAAATGTGTACAGCGCGAGCTGAAAATGCATTTACAGCACTAAAAAACCAAACTTTTATAACAGCTAAACTAAACGTTTCCAATGTAAATTTCCACCTTTATATAGTGTAGAAAGGCATCCTGAAGCCTGGAAAGTCATTAATTTGATTGTCCAGTATTTCCTTCATGAGATATTGCAACACTTAGAAAAAGTGTACAGCGCCAGCAGACAATGAATTTTCAGCACTAAAAAAACGAAACTTCATTAACAGCTAAACCAAACGTTTCCAATGTAAATTTCCACCTTTATATAGTGTAAAAAGACATCCTGAAGCCTGGGCAGTCATTAATTTGATTGTCCAGTATTTCCCTTATGAGATAATGCCTCACATAGCAAATGTGTACAGCGCGAGCTGAAAATGCATTTACAGCACTAAAAAAACAAACTTTTATAACAGCTAAACTAAACGTTTCCAATGTAAATTTCCACCTTTATATAGTGTAAAATTACATCCTGAAGCCTGGGCAGTCATTAATTTGATTGTCCAATATTTCCCTTATGAGATAATGCCTCTCATAGCAAATGTGTACAGCGCGAGCTGAAAATGCATTTACAGCACTAAAAACCCAAACTTTTATAACAGCTAAACCAAACGTTTCCAATGTAAATTTCCACCTTTATATAGTGTAGAAAGGCATCCTGAAGCCTGGAAAGTCATTAATTTGATTGTCCAGTATTTCCTTCATGAGATATTGCAACACTTAGAAAAGGTGTACAGCGCCAGCAGACAATGAATTTTCAGCACTAAAAAATCGAAACTTCATTAACAGCTAAACCAAACGTTTCCAATGTAAATTTCCACCTTTATATAGTGTAGAAAGGCATCCTGAAGCCTGGAAAGTCATTAATTTGATTGTCCAGTATTTCCTTCATGAGATATTGCAACACTTAGAAAAGGTGTACAGCGCCAGCAGACAATGAATTTTCAGCACTAAAAAAACGAAACTTCATTAACAGCTAAACCAAACGTTTCCAATGTAAATTTCCACATTTATAGAGTGTAAAAAGGCATCCTGAAGCCTGGGAAGTCATTAATTTGATTGTCCAGTATTTCCCTTATGAGATAATGCCTCACATAGCAAATGTGTACAGTTCGAGCTGAAAATGCATTTACAGCACTAAAAAACCAAACTTTTATAACAGCTAAACCAAACGTTTCCAATGTAAATTTCCACCTTTATATAGTGTAGAAAGGCATCCTGAAGCCTGGAAAGTCATTGATTTGATTGTCCAGTATTTCCTTCATGAGATATTGCAACACTTAGAAAAAGTGTACAGCGCCAGCAGACAATGAATTTTCAGCACTAAAAAAACGAAACTTCATTAACAGCTAAACTAAACGTTTCCAATGTAAATTTCCACCTTTATATAGAGTAAAAAGACATCCTGAAGCCTGGGCAGCCATTTATTTGATTGTCCAATATTTCCCTTATGAGATAATGCCTCTCATAGCAAATGTGTACAGCGCGAGCTGAAAATGCATTTACAGCACTAAAAAACCAAACTTTTATAACAGCTAAACCAAACGTTTCCAATGTAAATTTCCACCTTTATATAGTGTAAAAAGACATCCTGAAGCCTGGGCAGTCATTAATTTGATTGTCCAATATTTCCCTTATGAGATAATGCCTCTCATAGCAAATGTGTACAGCGCGAGCTGAAAATGCATTTACAGCACTAAAAAAACCAAACTTTTATAACAGCTAAACCAAACGTTTCCAATGTAAATTTCCACCTTTATATAGTGTAGAAAGGCACCCTGAAGCCTGGAAAGTCATTAATTTGATTGTCCAGTATTTCCTTCATGAGATATTGCAACACTTAGAAAAAGTGTACAGCGCCAGCAGACAATGAATTTTCAGCACTAAAAAAACGAAACTTCATTAACAGCTAAACCAAACGTTTCCAATGTAAATTTCCACATTTATAGAGTGTAAAAAGGCATCCTGAAGCCTGGGAAGTCATTAATTTGATTGTCCAGTATTTCCCTTATGAGATAATGCCTCACATAGCAAATGTGTACAGTGCGAGCTGAAAATGCATTTTCAGCACTAAAAAACCAAACTTTTATAACAGCTAAACCAAACGTTTCCAATGTAAATTTCCACCTTTATATAGTGTAAAAAGACATCCTGAAGCCTGGGCAGTCATTAATTCGATTGTCCAATATTTCCTTTATGAGATAATGCCTCTCATAGGCAAATGTATACAGCGCGAGCTGAAAATGCATTTACAGCACTAAAAAACCAAACTTTTATAACAGCTAAACCAAACTTTCCAATGTAAATTTCCACCTTTATATAGTGTAAAAAGGCATCCTGAAGCCTGGGAAGTCATTAATTTGATTGTCCAGTATTTCCCTTATGAGATAATGCCTCACATAGCAAATGTGTACAGTGCGAGCTGAAAATGCATTTTCAGCACTAAAAAACCAAACTTTTATAACAGCTAAACCAAACGTTTCCAATGTAAATTTCCACCTTTATATAGTGTAAAAAGACATCCTGAAGCCTGGGCATTCATTAATTCGATTGTCCAATATTTCCTTTATGAGATAATGCCTCTCATAGCAAATGTGTACAGCGCGAGCTGAAAATGCATTTTCAGCACTAAAAAACCAAACTTTTATAACACCTAAACCAAACGTTTCCAATGTAAATTTCCTCCTTTATATAGTGTAAAAAGACATCCTGAAGCCTGGGCAGTCATTAATTTGATTGTCCAATATTTCCCTTATGAGATAATGCCTCTCATAGCAAATGTGTACAGCGCGAGCTGAAAATGCATTTACAGCACTAAAAAACCAAACTTTTATAAAAGCTAAACCAAACGTTTCCAATGTAAATTTCCACCTTTATATAGTGTAGAAAGGCATCCTGAAGCCTGGAAAGTCATTAATTTGATTGTCCAGTATTTCCTTCATGAGATATTGCAACATTTAGAAAAAGTGTACAGCGCCAGCAGACAATGAATTTTCAGCACTAAAAAAACGAAACTTCATTAACAGCTAAACTAAACGTTTCCAATGTAAATTTCCACCTTTATATAGTGTAAAAAGACATCCTGAAGCCCGGGCAGCCATTAATTTGATTGTCCAATATTTCCCTTATGAGATAATGCCTCTCATAGCAAATGTGTACAGCGCGAGCTGAAAATGCATTTACAGCACTAAAAAACCAAACTTTTATAACAGCTAAACCAAACGTTTCCAATGTAAATTTCCACCTTTATATAGTGTAAAAAGACATCCTGAAGCCTGGGCAGTCATTAATTTGATTGTCCAATATTTCCCTTATGAGATAATGCCTCTCATAGCAAATGTGTACAGCGCGAGCTGAAAATGCATTTACAGCACTAAAAAAACAAACTTTTATAACAGCTAAACCAAACGTTTCCAATGTAAATTTCCACCTTTATATAGTGTAGAAAGGCATCCTGAAGCCTGGAAAGTCATTAATTTGATTGTCCAGTATTTCCTTCATGAGATATTGCAACACTTAGAAAAAGTGTACAGCGCCAGCAGACAATGAATTTTCAGCACTAAAAAAACGAAACTTCATTAACAGCTAAACTAAATGTTTCCAATGTAAATTTCCACCTTTATATAGTGTAAAAAGACATCCTGAAGCCTGGGCAGTCATTAATTTGATTGTCCAATATTTCCCTTATGAGATAATGCCTCTCATAGCAAATGTGTACAGCGCGAGCTGAAAATGCATTTACAGCACTAAAAAACCAAACTTTTATAACAGCTAAACCAAACGTTTCCAATGTAAATTTCCACCTTTATATAGTGTAAAAAGGCATCCTGAAGCCTGGAAAGTCTTTAATTTGATTGTCCAGTATTTCCTTCATGAGATATTGCAACACTTAGAAAAAGTGTACAGCGCCAGCAGACAATGAATTTCCAGCACTAAAAAAACGAAACTTCATTAACAGCTAAACTAAACGTTTCCAATGTAAATTTCCACCTTTATATAGTGTAAAAAGACATCCTGAAGCCTGGGCAGTCATTAATTTGATTGTCCAATATTTCCCTTATGAGATAATGCCTCTCATAGCAAATGTGTACAGCGCGAGCTGAAAATGCATTTACAGCACTAAAAAAACAAACTTTTATAACAGCTAAACCAAACGTTTCCAATGTAAATTTCCACCTTTATATAGTGTAGAAAGGCATCCTGAAGCCTGGAAAGTCATTAATTTGATTGTCCAGTATTTCCTTCATGAGATATTGCAACACTTAGAAAAAGTGTACAGCGCCAGCAGACAATGAATTTTCAGCACTAAAAAAACGAAACTTCATTAACAGCTAAACCAAACGTTTCCAATGTAAATTTCCACATTTATAGAGTGTAAAAAGGCATCCTGAAGCCTGGGAAGTCATTAATTTGATTGTCCAGTATTTCCCTTATGAGATAATGCCTCACATAGCAAATGTGTACAGTGCGAGCTGAAAATGCATTTTCAGCACTAAAAAACCAAACTTTTATAACAGCTAAACCAAACGTTTCCAATGTAAATTTCCACCTTTATATAGTGTAAAAAGACATCCTGAAGCCTGGGCAGTCATTAATTCGATTGTCCAATATTTCCTTTATGAGATAATGCCTCTCATAGGCAAATGTATACAGCGCGAGCTGAAAATGCATTTACAGCACTAAAAAACCAAACTTTTATAACAGCTAAACCAAACTTTCCAATGTAAATTTCCACCTTTATATAGTGTAAAAAGGCATCCTGAAGCCTGGGAAGTCATTAATTTGATTGTCCAGTATTTCCCTTATGAGATAATGCCTCACATAGCAAATGTGTACAGTGCGAGCTGAAAATGCATTTTCAGCACTAAAAAACCAAACTTTTATAACAGCTAAACCAAACGTTTCCAATGTAAATTTCCACCTTTATATAGTGTAAAAAGACATCCTGAAGCCTGGGCAGTCATTAATTCGATTGTCCAATATTTCCTTTATGAGATAATGCCTCTCATAGCAAATGTGTACAGCGCGAGCTGAAAATGCATTTTCAGCACTAAAAAACCAAACTTTTATAACACCTAAACCAAACGTTTCCAATGTAAATTTCCTCCTTTATATAGTGTAAAAAGACATCCTGAAGCCTGGGCAGTCATTAATTTGATTGTCCAATATTTCCCTTATGAGATAATGCCTCTCATAGCAAATGTGTACAGCGCGAGCTGAAAATGCATTTACAGCACTAAAAAACCAAACTTTTATAAAAGCTAAACCAAACGTTTCCAATGTAAATTTCCACCTTTATATAGTGTAGAAAGGCATCCTGAAGCCTGGAAAGTCATTAATTTGATTGTCCAGTATTTCCTTCATGAGATATTGCAACATTTAGAAAAAGTGTACAGCGCCAGCAGACAATGAATTTTCAGCACTAAAAAAACGAAACTTCATTAACAGCTAAACTAAACGTTTCCAATGTAAATTTCCACCTTTATATAGTGTAAAAAGACATCCTGAAGCCCGGGCAGCCATTAATTTGATTGTCCAATATTTCCCTTATGAGATAATGCCTCTCATAGAAAATGTGTACAGCGCGAGCTGAAAATGCATTTACAGCACTAAAAAACCAAACTTTTATAACAGCTAAACCAAAAGTTTCCAATGTAAATTTCCACCTTTATATAGTGTAAAAAGACATCCTGAAGCCTGGGCAGTCATTAATTTGATTGTCCAATATTTCCCTTATGAGATAATGCCTCTCATAGCAAATGTGTACAGCGCGAGCTGAAAATGCATTTACAGCACTAAAAAAACAAACTTTTATAACAGCTAAACCAAACGTTTCCAATGTAAATTTCCACCTTTATATAGTGTAGAAAGGCATCCTGAAGCCTGGAAAGTCATTAATTTGATTGTCCAGTATTTCCTTCATGAGATATTGCAACACTTAGAAAAAGTGTACAGCGCCAGCAGACAATGAATTTTCAGCACTAAAAAAACGAAACTTCATTAACAGCTAAACTAAATGTTTCCAATGTAAATTTCCACCTTTATATAGTGTAAAAAGACATCCTGAAGCCTGGGCAGTCATTAATTTGATTGTCCAATATTTCCCTTATGAGATAATGCCTCTCATAGCAAATGTGTACAGCGCGAGCTGAAAATGCATTTACAGCACTAAAAAACCAAACTTTTATAACAGCTAAACCAAACGTTTCCAATGTAAATTTCCACCTTTATATAGTGTAAAAAGGCATCCTGAAGCCTGGAAAGTCTTTAATTTGATTGTCCAGTATTTCCTTCATGAGATATTGCAACACTTAGAAAAAGTGTACAGCGCCAGCAGACAATGAATTTCCAGCACTAAAAAAACGAAACTTCATTAACAGCTAAACTAAACGTTTCCAATGTAAATTTCCACCTTTATATAGTGTAAAAAGACATCCTGAAGCCTGGGCAGTCATTAATTTGATTGTCCAATATTTCCCTTATGAGATAATGCCTCTCATAGCAAATGTGTACAGCGCGAGCTGAAAATGCATTTACAGCACTAAAAAACCAAACTTTTATAACAGCTAAACCAAACGTTTCCAATGTAAATTTCCACCTTTATATAGTGTAGAAAGGCATCCTGAAGCCTGGAAAGTCATTAATTTGATTGTCCAGTATTTCCTTCATGAGATATTGCAACACTTAGAAAAAGTGTACAGCGCCAGCAGACAATGAATTTTCAGCACTAAAAAAACGAAACTTCATTAACAGCTAAACCAAACGTTTCCAATGTAAATTTCCACATTTATAGAGTGTAAAAAGGCATCCTGAAGCCTGGGAAGTCATTAATTTGATTGTCCAGTATTTCCCTTATGAGATAATGCCTCACATAGCAAATGTGTACAGTGCGAGCTGAAAATGCATTTTCAGCACTAAAAAACCAAACTTTTATAACAGCTAAACCAAACGTTTCCAATGTAAATTTCCACCTTTATATAGTGTAAAAAGACATCCTGAAGCCTGGGCAGTCATTAATTTGATTGTCCAGTATTTCCCTTATGAGATAATGCCTCACATAGCAAATGTGTACAGCGCGAGCTGAAAATGCATTTACAGCACTAAAAAAACAAACTTTTATAACAGCTAAACCAAACGTTTCCAATGTAAATTTCCACATTTATAGAGTGTAAAAATGCATCCTGAAGCCTGGGAAGTCATTAATTTGATTGTCCAGTATTTCCCTTATGAGATAATGCCTCACATAGCAAATGTGTACAGTGCGAGCTGAAAATGCATTTTCAGCACTAAAAAACCAAACTTTTATAACAGCTAAACCAAACGTTTCCAATGTAAATTTCCACCTTTATATAGTGTAAAAAGACATCCTGAAGCCTGGGCAGTCATTAATTTGATTGTCCAATATTTCCCTTATGAGATAATGCCTCTCATAGCAAATGTGTACAGCGCGAGCTGAAAATGCATTTACAGCACTAAAAAACCAAACTTTTATAACAGCTAAACCAAACGTTTCCAATGTAAATTTCCACCTTTATATAGTGTAGAAAGGCATCCTGAAGCCTGGAAAGTCATTAATTTGATTGTCCAGTATTTCCTTCATGAGATATTGCAACACTTAGAAAAAGTGTACAGCGCCAGTAGACAATGAATTTTCAGCACTAAAAAAACGAAACTTCATTAACAGCTAAACTAAACGTTTCCAATGTAAATTTCCACCTTTATATAGTGTAAAAAGACATCCTGAAGCCTGGGCAGTCATTAATTTGATTGTCCAATATTTCCCTTATGAGATAATGCCTCTCATAGCAAATGTGTACAGCGCGAGCTGAAAATGCATTTACAGCACTAAAAAAACCAAACTTTTATAACAGCTAAACCAAACGTTTCCAATGTAAATTTCCACCTTTATATAGTGTAGAAAGGCACCCTGAAGCCTGGAAAGTCATTAATTTGATTGTCCAGTATTTCCTTCATGAGATATTGCAACACTTAGAAAAAGTGTACAGCGCCAGCAGACAATGAATTTTCAGCACTAAAAAAACGAAACTTCATTAACAGCTAAACCAAACGTTTCCAATGTAAATTTCCACATTTATAGAGTGTAAAAAGGCATCCTGAAGCCTGGGAAGTCATTAATTTGATTGTCCAGTATTTCCCTTATGAGATAATGCCTCACATAGCAAATGTGTACAGTGCGAGCTGAAAATGCATTTTCAGCACTAAAAAACCAAACTTTTATAACAGCTAAACCAAACGTTTCCAATGTAAATTTCCACCTTTATATAGTGTAAAAAGACATCCTGAAGCCTGGGCAGTCATTAATTCGATTGTCCAATATTTCCTTTATGAGATAATGCCTCTCATAGGCAAATGTATACAGCGCGAGCTGAAAATGCATTTACAGCACTAAAAAACCAAACTTTTATAACAGCTAAACCAAACTTTCCAATGTAAATTTCCACCTTTATATAGTGTAAAAAGGCATCCTGAAGCCTGGGAAGTCATTAATTTGATTGTCCAGTATTTCCCTTATGAGATAATGCCTCACATAGCAAATGTGTACAGTGCGAGCTGAAAATGCATTTTCAGCACTAAAAAACCAAACTTTTATAACAGCTAAACCAAACGTTTCCAATGTAAATTTCCACCTTTATATAGTGTAAAAAGACATCCTGAAGCCTGGGCAGTCATTAATTCGATTGTCCAATATTTCCTTTATGAGATAATGCCTCTCATAGCAAATGTGTACAGCGCAAGCTGAAAATGCATTTTCAGCACTAAAAAACCAAACTTTTATAACACCTAAACCAAACGTTTCCAATGTAAATTTCCTCCTTTATATAGTGTAAAAAGACATCCTGAAGCCTGGGCAGTCATTAATTTGATTGTCCAATATTTCCCTTATGAGATAATGCCTCTCATAGCAAATGTGTACAGCGCGAGCTGAAAATGCATTTACAGCACTAAAAAACCAAACTTTTATAAAAGCTAAACCAAACGTTTCCAATGTAAATTTCCACCTTTATATAGTGTAGAAAGGCATCCTGAAGCGTGGAAAGTCATTAATTTGATTGTCCAGTATTTCCTTCATGAGATATTGCAACACTTAGAAAAAGTGTACAGCGCCAGTAGACAATGAATTTTCAGCACTAAAAAAACGAAACTTCATTAACAGCTAAACTAAACGTTTCCAATGTAAATTTCCACCTTTATATAGTGTAAAAAGACATCCTGAAGCCTGGGCAGTCATTAATTTGATTGTCCAATATTTCCCTTATGAGATAATGCCTCTCATAGCAAATGTGTACAGCGCGAGCTGAAAATGCATTTACAGCACTAAAAAACCAAACTTTTATAACAGCTAAACTAAACGTTTCCAATGTAAATTTCCACCTTTATATAGTGTAGAAAGGCATCCTGAAGCCTGGAAAGTCATTAATTTGATTGTCCAGTATTTCCTTCATGAGATATTGCAACACTTAGAAAAAGTGTACAGCGCCAGCAGACAATGAATTTTCAGCACTAAAAAAACGAAACTTCATTAACAGCTAAACCAAACGTTTCCAATGTAAATTTCCACATTTATAGAGTGTAAAAAGGCATCCTGAAGCCTGGGAAGTCATTAATTTGATTGTCCAGTATTTCCCTTATGAGATAATGCCTCACATAGCAAATGTGTACAGTGCGAGCTGAAAATGCATTTTCAGCACTAAAAAACCAAACTTTTATAACAGCTAAACCAAACGTTTCCAATGTAAATTTCCACCTTTATATAGTGTAAAAAGACATCCTGAAGCCTGGGCAGTCATTAATTTGATTGTCCAGTATTTCCCTTATGAGATAATGCCTCACATAGCAAATGTGTACAGCGCGAGCTGAAAATGCATTTACAGCACTAAAAAAACAAACTTTTATAACAGCTAAACTAAACGTTTCCAATGTAAATTTCCACCTTTATATAGTGTAAAATTACATCCTGAAGCCTGGGCAGTCATTAATTTGATTGTCCAATATTTCCCTTATGAGATAATGCCTCTCATAGCAAATGTGTACAGCGCGAGCTGAAAATGCATTTACAGCACTAAAAACCCAAACTTTTATAACAGCTAAACCAAACGTTTCCAATGTAAATTTCCACCTTTATATAGTGTAGAAAGGCATCCTGAAGCCTGGAAAGTCATTAATTTGATTGTCCAGTATTTCCTTCATGAGATATTGCAACACTTAGAAAAGGTGTACAGCGCCAGCAGACAATGAATTTTCAGCACTAAAAAAACGAAACTTCATTAACAGCTAAACCAAACGTTTCCAATGTAAATTTCCACATTTATAGAGTGTAAAAAGGCATCCTGAAGCCTGGGAAGTCATTAATTTGATTGTCCAGTATTTCCCTTATGAGATAATGCCTCACATAGCAAATGTGTACAGTTCGAGCTGAAAATGCATTTACAGCACTAAAAAACCAAACTTTTATAACAGCTAAACCAAACGTTTCCAATGTAAATTTCCACCTTTATATAGTGTAGAAAGGCATCCTGAAGCCTGGAAAGTCATTGATTTGATTGTCCAGTATTTCCTTCATGAGATATTGCAACACTTAGAAAAAGTGTACAGCGCCAGCAGACAATGAATTTTCAGCACTAAAAAAACGAAACTTCATTAACAGCTAAACTAAACGTTTCCAATGTAAATTTCCACCTTTATATAGAGTAAAAAGACATCCTGAAGCCTGGGCAGCCATTTATTTGATTGTCCAATATTTCCCTTATGAGATAATGCCTCTCATAGCAAATGTGTACAGCGCGAGCTGAAAATGCATTTACAGCACTAAAAAACCAAACTTTTATAACAGCTAAACCAAACGTTTCCAATGTAAATTTCCACCTTTATATAGTGTAAAAAGACATCCTGAAGCCTGGGCAGTCATTAATTTGATTGTCCAATATTTCCCTTATGAGATAATGCCTCTCATAGCAAATGTGTACAGCGCGAGCTGAAAATGCATTTACAGCACTAAAAAAACCAAACTTTTATAACAGCTAAACCAAACGTTTCCAATGTAAATTTCCACCTTTATATAGTGTAGAAAGGCACCCTGAAGCCTGGAAAGTCATTAATTTGATTGTCCAGTATTTCCTTCATGAGATATTGCAACACTTAGAAAAAGTGTACAGCGCCAGCAGACAATGAATTTTCAGCACTAAAAAAACTAAACTTCATTAACAGCTAAACCAAACGTTTCCAATGTAAATTTCCACATTTATAGAGTGTAAAAAGGCATCCTGAAGCCTGGGAAGTCATTAATTTGATTGTCCAGTATTTCCCTTATGAGATAATGCCTCACATAGCAAATGTGTACAGTGCGAGCTGAAAATGCATTTTCAGCACTAAAAAACCAAACTTTTATAACAGCTAAACCAAACGTTTCCAATGTAAATTTCCACCTTTATATAGTGTAAAAAGACATCCTGAAGCCTGGGCAGTCATTAATTCGATTGTCCAATATTTCCTTTATGAGATAATGCCTCTCATAGGCAAATGTATACAGCGCGAGCTGAAAATGCATTTACAGCACTAAAAAACCAAACTTTTATAACAGCTAAACCAAACTTTCCAATGTAAATTTCCACCTTTATATAGTGTAAAAAGGCATCCTGAAGCCTGGGAAGTCATTAATTTGATTGTCCAGTATTTCCCTTATGAGATAATGCCTCACATAGCAAATGTGTACAGTGCGAGCTGAAAATGCATTTTCAGCACTAAAAAACCAAACTTTTATAACAGCTAAACCAAACGTTTCCAATGTAAATTTCCACCTTTATATAGTGTAAAAAGACATCCTGAAGCCTGGGCATTCATTAATTCGATTGTCCAATATTTCCTTTATGAGATAATGCCTCTCATAGCAAATGTGTACAGCGCGAGCTGAAAATGCATTTTCAGCACTAAAAAACCAAACTTTTATAACACCTAAACCAAACGTTTCCAATGTAAATTTCCTCCTTTATATAGTGTAAAAAGACATCCTGAAGCCTGGGCAGTCATTAATTTGATTGTCCAATATTTCCCTTATGAGATAATGCCTCTCATAGCAAATGTGTACAGCGCGAGCTGAAAATGCATTTACAGCACTAAAAAACCAAACTTTTATAAAAGCTAAACCAAACGTTTCCAATGTAAATTTCCACCTTTATATAGTGTAGAAAGGCATCCTGAAGCCTGGAAAGTCATTAATTTGATTGTCCAGTATTTCCTTCATGAGATATTGCAACATTTAGAAAAAGTGTACAGCGCCAGCAGACAATGAATTTTCAGCACTAAAAAAACGAAACTTCATTAACAGCTAAACTAAACGTTTCCAATGTAAATTTCCACCTTTATATAGTGTAAAAAGACATCCTGAAGCCCGGGCAGCCATTAATTTGATTGTCCAATATTTCCCTTATGAGATAATGCCTCTCATAGCAAATGTGTACAGCGCGAGCTGAAAATGCATTTACAGCACTAAAAAACCAAACTTTTATAACAGCTAAACCAAACGTTTCCAATGTAAATTTCCACCTTTATATAGTGTAAAAAGACATCCTGAAGCCTGGGCAGTCATTAATTTGATTGTCCAATATTTCCCTTATGAGATAATGCCTCTCATAGCAAATGTGTACAGCGCGAGCTGAAAATGCATTTACAGCACTAAAAAAACAAACTTTTATAACAGCTAAACCAAACGTTTCCAATGTAAATTTCCACCTTTATATAGTGTAGAAAGGCATCCTGAAGCCTGGAAAGTCATTAATTTGATTGTCCAGTATTTCCTTCATGAGATATTGCAACACTTAGAAAAAGTGTACAGCGCCAGCAGACAATGAATTTTCAGCACTAAAAAAACGAAACTTCATTAACAGCTAAACTAAATGTTTCCAATGTAAATTTCCACCTTTATATAGTGTAAAAAGACATCCTGAAGCCTGGGCAGTCATTAATTTGATTGTCCAATATTTCCCTTATGAGATAATGCCTCTCATAGCAAATGTGTACAGCGCGAGCTGAAAATGCATTTACAGCACTAAAAAACCAAACTTTTATAACAGCTAAACCAAACGTTTCCAATGTAAATTTCCACCTTTATATAGTGTAAAAAGGCATCCTGAAGCCTGGAAAGTCTTTAATTTGATTGTCCAGTATTTCCTTCATGAGATATTGCAACACTTAGAAAAAGTGTACAGCGCCAGCAGACAATGAATTTCCAGCACTAAAAAAACGAAACTTCATTAACAGCTAAACTAAACGTTTCCAATGTAAATTTCCACCTTTATATAGTGTAAAAAGACATCCTGAAGCCTGGGCAGTCATTAATTTGATTGTCCAATATTTCCCTTATGAGATAATGCCTCTCATAGCAAATGTGTACAGCGCGAGCTGAAAATGCATTTACAGCACTAAAAAAACAAACTTTTATAACAGCTAAACCAAACGTTTCCAATGTAAATTTCCACCTTTATATAGTGTAGAAAGGCATCCTGAAGCCTGGAAAGTCATTAATTTGATTGTCCAGTATTTCCTTCATGAGATATTGCAACACTTAGAAAAAGTGTACAGCGCCAGCAGACAATGAATTTTCAGCACTAAAAAAACGAAACTTCATTAACAGCTAAACCAAACGTTTCCAATGTAAATTTCCACATTTATAGAGTGTAAAAAGGCATCCTGAAGCCTGGGAAGTCATTAATTTGATTGTCCAGTATTTCCCTTATGAGATAATGCCTCACATAGCAAATGTGTACAGTGCGAGCTGAAAATGCATTTTCAGCACTAAAAAACCAAACTTTTATAACAGCTAAACCAAACGTTTCCAATGTAAATTTCCACCTTTATATAGTGTAAAAAGACATCCTGAAGCCTGGGCAGTCATTAATTCGATTGTCCAATATTTCCTTTATGAGATAATGCCTCTCATAGGCAAATGTATACAGCGCGAGCTGAAAATGCATTTACAGCACTAAAAAACCAAACTTTTATAACAGCTAAACCAAACTTTCCAATGTAAATTTCCACCTTTATATAGTGTAAAAAGGCATCCTGAAGCCTGGGAAGTCATTAATTTGATTGTCCAGTATTTCCCTTATGAGATAATGCCTCACATAGCAAATGTGTACAGTGCGAGCTGAAAATGCATTTTCAGCACTAAAAAACCAAACTTTTATAACAGCTAAACCAAACGTTTCCAATGTAAATTTCCACCTTTATATAGTGTAAAAAGACATCCTGAAGCCTGGGCAGTCATTAATTCGATTGTCCAATATTTCCTTTATGAGATAATGCCTCTCATAGCAAATGTGTACAGCGCGAGCTGAAAATGCATTTTCAGCACTAAAAAACCAAACTTTTATAACACCTAAACCAAACGTTTCCAATGTAAATTTCCTCCTTTATATAGTGTAAAAAGACATCCTGAAGCCTGGGCAGTCATTAATTTGATTGTCCAATATTTCCCTTATGAGATAATGCCTCTCATAGCAAATGTGTACAGCGCGAGCTGAAAATGCATTTACAGCACTAAAAAACCAAACTTTTATAAAAGCTAAACCAAACGTTTCCAATGTAAATTTCCACCTTTATATAGTGTAGAAAGGCATCCTGAAGCCTGGAAAGTCATTAATTTGATTGTCCAGTATTTCCTTCATGAGATATTGCAACATTTAGAAAAAGTGTACAGCGCCAGCAGACAATGAATTTTCAGCACTAAAAAAACGAAACTTCATTAACAGCTAAACTAAACGTTTCCAATGTAAATTTCCACCTTTATATAGTGTAAAAAGACATCCTGAAGCCCGGGCAGCCATTAATTTGATTGTCCAATATTTCCCTTATGAGATAATGCCTCTCATAGCAAATGTGTACAGCGCGAGCTGAAAATGCATTTACAGCACTAAAAAACCAAACTTTTATAACAGCTAAACCAAAAGTTTCCAATGTAAATTTCCACCTTTATATAGTGTAAAAAGACATCCTGAAGCCTGGGCAGTCATTAATTTGATTGTCCAATATTTCCCTTATGAGATAATGCCTCTCATAGCAAATGTGTACAGCGCGAGCTGAAAATGCATTTACAGCACTAAAAAAACAAACTTTTATAACAGCTAAACCAAACGTTTCCAATGTAAATTTCCACCTTTATATAGTGTAGAAAGGCATCCTGAAGCCTGGAAAGTCATTAATTTGATTGTCCAGTATTTCCTTCATGAGATATTGCAACACTTAGAAAAAGTGTACAGCGCCAGCAGACAATGAATTTTCAGCACTAAAAAACCAAACTTCATTAACAGCTAAACTAAATGTTTCCAATGTAAATTTCCACCTTTATATAGTGTAAAAAGACATCCTGAAGCCTGGGCAGTCATTAATTTGATTGTCCAATATTTCCCTTATGAGATAATGCCTCTCATAGCAAATGTGTACAGCGCGAGCTGAAAATGCATTTACAGCACTAAAAAACCAAACTTTTATAACAGCTAAACCAAACGTTTCCAATGTAAATTTCCACCTTTATATAGTGTAAAAAGGCATCCTGAAGCCTGGAAAGTCTTTAATTTGATTGTCCAGTATTTCCTTCATGAGATATTGCAACACTTAGAAAAAGTGTACAGCGCCAGCAGACAATGAATTTCCAGCACTAAAAAAACGAAACTTCATTAACAGCTAAACTAAACGTTTCCAATGTAAATTTCCACCTTTATATAGTGTAAAAAGACATCCTGAAGCCTGGGCAGTCATTAATTTGATTGTCCAATATTTCCCTTATGAGATAATGCCTCTCATAGCAAATGTGTACAGCGCGAGCTGAAAATGCATTTACAGCACTAAAAAACCAAACTTTTATAACAGCTAAACCAAACGTTTCCAATGTAAATTTCCACCTTTATATAGTGTAGAAAGGCATCCTGAAGCCTGGAAAGTCATTAATTTGATTGTCCAGTATTTCCTTCATGAGATATTGCAACACTTAGAAAAAGTGTACAGCGCCAGCAGACAATGAATTTTCAGCACTAAAAAAACGAAACTTCATTAACAGCTAAACCAAACGTTTCCAATGTAAATTTCCACATTTATAGAGTGTAAAAAGGCATCCTGAAGCCTGGGAAGTCATTAATTTGATTGTCCAGTATTTCCCTTATGAGATAATGCCTCACATAGCAAATGTGTACAGTGCGAGCTGAAAATGCATTTTCAGCACTAAAAAACCAAACTTTTATAACAGCTAAACCAAACGTTTCCAATGTAAATTTCCACCTTTATATAGTGTAAAAAGACATCCTGAAGCCTGGGCAGTCATTAATTTGATTGTCCAGTATTTCCCTTATGAGATAATGCCTCACATAGCAAATGTGTACAGCGCGAGCTGAAAATGCATTTACAGCACTAAAAAAACAAACTTTTATAACAGCTAAACCAAACGTTTCCAATGTAAATTTCCACATTTATAGAGTGTAAAAATGCATCCTGAAGCCTGGGAAGTCATTAATTTGATTGTCCAGTATTTCCCTTATGAGATAATGCCTCACATAGCAAATGTGTACAGTGCGAGCTGAAAATGCATTTTCAGCACTAAAAAACCAAACTTTTATAACAGCTAAACCAAACGTTTCCAATGTAAATTTCCACCTTTATATAGTGTAAAAAGACATCCTGAAGCCTGGGCAGTCATTAATTTGATTGTCCAATATTTCCCTTATGAGATAATGCCTCTCATAGCAAATGTGTACAGCGCGAGCTGAAAATGCATTTACAGCACTAAAAAACCAAACTTTTATAACAGCTAAACCAAACGTTTCCAATGTAAATTTCCACCTTTATATAGTGTAGAAAGGCATCCTGAAGCCTGGAAAGTCATTAATTTGATTGTCCAGTATTTCCTTCATGAGATATTGCAACACTTAGAAAAAGTGTACAGCGCCAGTAGACAATGAATTTTCAGCACTAAAAAAACGAAACTTCATTAACAGCTAAACTAAACGTTTCCAATGTAAATTTCCACCTTTATATAGTGTAAAAAGACATCCTGAAGCCTGGGCAGTCATTAATTTGATTGTCCAATATTTCCCTTATGAGATAATGCCTCTCATAGCAAATGTGTACAGCGCGAGCTGAAAATGCATTTACAGCACTAAAAAAACCAAACTTTTATAACAGCTAAACCAAACGTTTCCAATGTAAATTTCCACCTTTATATAGTGTAGAAAGGCACCCTGAAGCCTGGAAAGTCATTAATTTGATTGTCCAGTATTTCCTTCATGAGATATTGCAACACTTAGAAAAAGTGTACAGCGCCAGCAGACAATGAATTTTCAGCACTAAAAAAACGAAACTTCATTAACAGCTAAACCAAACGTTTCCAATGTAAATTTCCACATTTATAGAGTGTAAAAAGGCATCCTGAAGCCTGGGAAGTCATTAATTTGATTGTCCAGTATTTCCCTTATGAGATAATGCCTCACATAGCAAATGTGTACAGTGCGAGCTGAAAATGCATTTTCAGCACTAAAAAACCAAACTTTTATAACAGCTAAACCAAACGTTTCCAATGTAAATTTCCACCTTTATATAGTGTAAAAAGACATCCTGAAGCCTGGGCAGTCATTAATTCGATTGTCCAATATTTCCTTTATGAGATAATGCCTCTCATAGGCAAATGTATACAGCGCGAGCTGAAAATGCATTTACAGCACTAAAAAACCAAACTTTTATAACAGCTAAACCAAACTTTCCAATGTAAATTTCCACCTTTATATAGTGTAAAAAGGCATCCTGAAGCCTGGGAAGTCATTAATTTGATTGTCCAGTATTTCCCTTATGAGATAATGCCTCACATAGCAAATGTGTACAGTGCGAGCTGAAAATGCATTTTCAGCACTAAAAAACCAAACTTTTATAACAGCTAAACCAAACGTTTCCAATGTAAATTTCCACCTTTATATAGTGTAAAAAGACATCCTGAAGCCTGGGCAGTCATTAATTCGATTGTCCAATATTTCCTTTATGAGATAATGCCTCTCATAGCAAATGTGTACAGCGCAAGCTGAAAATGCATTTTCAGCACTAAAAAACCAAACTTTTATAACACCTAAACCAAACGTTTCCAATGTAAATTTCCTCCTTTATATAGTGTAAAAAGACATCCTGAAGCCTGGGCAGTCATTAATTTGATTGTCCAATATTTCCCTTATGAGATAATGCCTCTCATAGCAAATGTGTACAGCGCGAGCTGAAAATGCATTTACAGCACTAAAAAACCAAACTTTTATAAAAGCTAAACCAAACGTTTCCAATGTAAATTTCCACCTTTATATAGTGTAGAAAGGCATCCTGAAGCGTGGAAAGTCATTAATTTGATTGTCCAGTATTTCCTTCATGAGATATTGCAACACTTAGAAAAAGTGTACAGCGCCAGTAGACAATGAATTTTCAGCACTAAAAAAACGAAACTTCATTAACAGCTAAACTAAACGTTTCCAATGTAAATTTCCACCTTTATATAGTGTAAAAAGACATCCTGAAGCCTGGGCAGTCATTAATTTGATTGTCCAATATTTCCCTTATGAGATAATGCCTCTCATAGCAAATGTGTACAGCGCGAGCTGAAAATGCATTTACAGCACTAAAAAAACCAAACTTTTATAACAGCTAAACCAAACGTTTCCAATGTAAATTTCCACCTTTATATAGTGTAGAAAGGCACCCTGAAGCCTGGAAAGTCATTAATTTGATTGTCCAGTATTTCCTTCATGAGATATTGCAACACTTAGAAAAAGTGTACAGCGCCAGCAGACAATGAATTTTCAGCACTAAGTCAAGTCAAGTCAATTTTATTTGTATAGCCCTTAATCACAGACAGTCTCAAAGGGCTTTACATAGCCACAATCGACATCCCCGATCTTAACCCCCAGGAGGGCAAGGAAAAACTCACAAAACCTCATTAGGGGAAAAGTGAGAAACCTTGAGAAGGGACCACAGATGGGGGAATCCCCCTTCCAGGATGACCAGGCTGCAATGGATGCCAACTGGGCAACATTTGGCACATACAATGATGCTATGCAATAATAGATGAGATAATATAAGAGTCAATTGAATGAAGTGCTGCAGGAAGATGACTTCAGTGGAGTGGGTCCTCATCCAGGGCCGTAATATCCATGGCAGCATATCCGAAGATGAGCCTTCGATCTTGTACCGGTCAGTTGGTGTAAATTCAGTATAGCCACTTCCAAGTGAATCGCCATCACCTAATTCGGGGAATTGGGAACAGAAAAGAAAGAACAGAAATAGCAAACAGGCCAACAAGTAGTTCAATGAAGTGCTGAAATATAAGGAAATCAGAAAAGGCGCTGCATGAAGACGACTTCGGCAGAGCAGGTCCCTTCCCGGTTTGTCAGTGCCGTAATCTTCAAAGCATGTCCCCATCACCTAATTCCCAAGCAGGGGAAGGAGGGGGCAGAAAAGAGAAGAAGCGGCAGTAAACAGGCCAACAAATAATTAAATTAGATGCTAAAGTATATAAATAAATTGATCAAATGTCGCGCTGCAGGAAGACGACATCACTGGAACAGGTGCATGCCCAGTTGGTCAATGCCTTAAACTTCCTAGTGGGTCACCGTCACCTAATCCCCCAGCCGGGGGAAAAGAGGGCAGAAAAGAAAACAAAAGAAAAAAAAAAAAGCGGCAGTAAACAGGCCAACAAATATTTCAGCTAAATGCACAAGAGTATAAATGCGTCTTTAATAGTGTTTTGAACATTTCTACTGAGGTGGCGCCTCTAATATCTGAGGGAAGTGCATTCCAAAGCATTGGTGCCCGAATAGAGAACGCTCTAGAACCTGCGGACTTCTTTTTGGCTCGCGGGATCACTAAAAGACCAGCATTTTGTGAGCGAAGGTTTCGGGACGGAACATATGGTACCACGAGGTCAACGAGATAGGAAGGTGCTAAGCCGTGCAATTTTGCACTAAGAGATGAAGGGGGGAGCACCAGCAGGAACATGTAAACATCTCAGACACAAGAGGAAAGACAGACATCAATGGCAGTCATCCACTGATTGAAAAGGCAGATATGCCCTTTTAGTGCTCTGGTACTAAAGTCTCAGTCCTTTTGTTTCAGAGGTGTGTCTCAGCACACCTCCTTTGATGTTGCAGACGTTGATCCAGTCTTCAGGCATCCGCTTCTCTGTGAAGTCTTCTCATCCATATGGTCAAACATGGGTCACGCTGTGGAACAATTCTTTTGCAATACTAATAGAGTAAAATATGGGATAAAATACATCTTCAACCTAACACAAATTATCCTGACATTTGGAATTTCAAGAAGTGATTTGAAGTGAAAATTATGCATTTTGTGAATGATGTTGTAACAAGTGGGACAGTTGTTGCAAAATTGACTCAAAGCGTCATTGTGCATACAGTCTGCAGGACTTGTGGAACGCACTAATGGGACTGTTAAGGGCAGACTTATCAAGAATATGAGGGAAAAAAAGGAGACAATGACCAGACTGTGTTTCAATCACCAAGAGACAGAAAACATCAATAACTCACGGTATAAAGGTCAGTTTAACTAAAGCATCAATAACTAATCACCAGGGACTCCAGCAGGCAGAAAATCATAACCCAAGGTCAGTTTAACTAAACACATCTTCAGGATGGGGTGTCTGTGTGTGTGTGTGTTAAAATAACAAGTAAGTGTCTCTGTGTGTGTTAAACATTAATGAGTGTATAAAAACATGATTATGAATACACAAACTGATTACCTATCCTCAGCCCATCTTACATTTCCCCCCTGTTGTGGATTTAAAAATCATGTCCTTACGGCTTTAAGACAGATCATCATAATGAAATCATACAACAGTGTGATCATCAGTGGAGGAGCGAAAACCTCACATTAGGGAAAAATTCCCCTCCTCCCTTCCGGCGTAGAATGAGATCCTCATAATTTGATGACCATCAGGGAATAAAACTTGTCCCTGGGGTGACTTGGTGGAGGCCCTTGCCTCGTTGTAGGAGAGGACAGCCGTCCTTACCTCCCGGATCTTCGTGTATGGTGTGTGTGTGTGTGCACGTGTGTGGACAGGGGCAAGAAGTCCATGTGTTTTTACGTTTTAGTGTCCAGTTTGAGTTCGTCATTCTCAACATTAATCAGGTTGTAACGGTACATTTGGGCAACAAACCTACGATTAACCATCATCTTTGTCATAAAAATAATGCAACATGAACAGACTAAACATAACAAAATGAAAACTATAATTATCCCTATATATTGTTTTTTTAAATTCTTCATAGTGGTCATAACATCAATAATTGTTTCATTTTTATTAAAAATTTAAATGCAGTAATGTACTCCAATCAAGGCTGATATTCCTTTGTTATGTACGTCATTAATTTCCAAACAATATCTAATCTTTTTGTTCTGTGGCTTCAACATATTTATCATCTCATCAATATTAGCACCACAGAGTACTGAGTTTCGAGATCCTCACAATAGTCGTTCTCAAAATGATATTTTTTTTTATCAATTTAGCTTTGTTAAGGTAAGATATTTTATTGACAATCTAACATTAATATGCAAAGAACATGTACATTAGTACGAAATGTAAAAAAAAATTGTGGTGGGGGGGGGGTGCGAATTGTTTTCTTCTTGGTAGGGGGGGCATGACAGGAAATAATTGAGAACCACTGGTCTAGTCACACACCAGCTCGGGTTCATTCCCTACCAGAGAAATGACATTCCATGTCCCCAGAGCTAGGCGCTTTATGTTGCCGGGGATTGGACTGCCTTTGACTGCCTCCTAGCTCAAAGGAAACCCAAATTCTTTGGTCCCGCCCACTGGTAGTGAGCCGAAGCCCTTGTATTAAATAATAAATAAATACATAAAATAAAAAAATTAATAAATTTAAAAAACGGACCGATCCACTGCTTGGGTTAGTTTGACCCACCTTGAGATCCGTTCCCACTCAGTGACAGTGTCTACAAGCCACTGCCACCAGGCCAGTGAACCGACGTCCAGGCAGTGACAAAAAACGTGATCAAATTACATTGCTCATCATAAGGTGTTTGTGAGACGCTCTTTGTATGTTTCCTCAATTAAGACCTGTTTTCCATTGGTGTATTTGAAAAAAGTGGTGAACCTGTTAAATTCACTACAAAACGTTAAGAAGATGAAAGTAATGTTTGAAGGAATATTATTTTTCTATCGACATGCCGGCGGGCGGGCACAGATAGAGAGTGATAAAGCAGCACCACCCGCGCGGGGCGTGCTGACGAAAAGGCAAGCGCTCCTCCTCTCATCGCGTCCTTATTAAGACAGAAAAAAGACGCTGTTGAATTTGACCTATTCGCAGTTCGAGCAGGTGCTTAACGCTGGAGAATATCACCACTTCGAAGTTCGAACTGCTGTTGAAACGGAGAGGTAAGTGTTTTTCGTTTGTTTTTATTCAAAACATGCCTCGAGTGCATTTGTTCATGGTTAGAGATAGTTGTGTGGAAAACACTATACAAAGTAGCACCATGGATGTGGGCCTACAACACTGGCCTAGCAAACATGTGCTCCTACATCGACATAATTGACGAGCTCCAGTTAAGCATTGAATAATTATAAAACGTCATGGTGCTTTTACTCATTTAAAGAACTAAACCGACGCGTATTTTCATCCGGTGGTCAGGTTTGCATTGAATGTGAGCACGAGGGACGCTAGCTTGTTGCGTTAGCTTTGCGGAGCTAACAGCTTGCACTTTTGTTATAGAACAACAGAATGCAAGTACCATGATAATTTCTGTCATTAATTTTTGTGTAAGACACGATGTTCACTGGTTAATTACATGATTCTTAAAGCAAAGGTTACTGTGAATGCAATTTTGGTAAGATTTTTGTAGTCACACTGCATAAATCTGTCTGTCTGTTGTTTAAACTTCAATATAAACTATTATGGTTGAAATCGTTAATTGGGATGGAGGGATTGATATTTTTTTAATTTATAATTTATTTTTCTTACACTGATATTGTTAAAACTCCATTTAGCCTATAGTATTAATAATTCTCAACACAAAACTGTCTTTTTTCTTTATAGAATAAACAATGCCTTCCCTGAGATGCAGGAAGTCCCCAAAGCAGGATACTATTGAACATGCAGTCAAGGGTCTGGACAAGACTGCAGAGTTAGAAGCGAAGTATATAAACTCATTTAAAGGTATGATGTTAACGCTTTTGCTAAGATATATTATTGTTTTCTGATAACCAAGCTGACATCGTTTTTTAAGTGGTTATTTTACATTAAGAGTGTCTTGACCTTTTCTTTTGTCAGTTTCAAGTTATTTCAGTGAGCGTGAAACCTGATGGTAGGAGTTCTATCTAAATTAAGGCTGTACTTGATGACGCCCTCCGGCATTTTTATACCACAATAGACCGGTGAACAAGTCCGATATTGATAGTCTAGTGTAAAGCACGTTATACGTCACAGAGATCACGTGACGCGATCCAATATGACTGTGTATACAGTGTATGTCATTGTTATGAAACTAAATAATCTTAAAGTTTTTTTTTTACGTAACCAGGTGCCATTGACATTTGTACTTTCAGTCCTAATACATACTGGCTAATGCAATGCTGGAAAATGAATTTTGGCTGGTCTGTTCCTTTAAAATCATAAAGAAGGGCTCTGCTCTATCCCTCACAAGAAGCAATGTTTCAAACCACCCTACATTAGTATAGTGGCCCAAATGAATATGATGACTCCTTATTTGTGTGCTTAAAAATATGACGAAGCTATCTTGATTTCCCTGTTAACTAGGTCGAGGAGTATTTACCAAGGCCCCTTTCAGGAAAGACGACTTTATTCTTTATTATGGAGTACAGAGGAAAATTGATAGATTCTGATAAATCTCAACGCAGGAAGATGGATGGAAGAGGCACTGTCTTTTTGTTTGACTTCCGCCGGCAAGAAAAAACTTGGAGGTGAGGCAAAGATTGAGATGTTATCTTATTTTTGTTTTTATTTAAAAAAATAAACACATACTCATCCCATAAGTGTTAGGGGAAAAATCATTCTCTAAGCAAAAATGTATACCGTATTTTCGCACCCAAAAGACGCGCCGTGTCAAAGGGCGCAACACCTGTTGAGGCCGCTATTTCTGTCTTTGTAACATATACTGGACGCACCGCCTGACAAGACGATAGCACAGCTGCTGTTAGCATAGCATGAACTTGGCAGAGCTGCCCACACTGACACAGCCGATAGCAGCCTACTATGCCCCAATAACATGAGCAATCACCCCATTGTTGCAGCAGACGCCAAGTCTCTATTGACAATAGCTGACAATGGCTCAGGCCAATATTAGGTGCATTGGCAATAGCCTACAAAGCAACGTCAGGGGAGGGACTTGGCTGCTCACCACACACAAAAAATAAAAAACTCATCATACAAGCAAACAATGAAACATAGAAATAAGATTAACACAAACATGTATCTCTCATGCCATCAATATACCCAAAAAAAATGAAAATAATACAAAAGCCACTCAGCCTTAGCTAATTCAAGCAATGCATTCTGGGAGCAGAGACCCACAATCCCATAGCTGTTTAGAGAGATTTGCATGGCTGTTTAAAGAGATGTGCTGTTATGCTTTGGACTTTTTGTCTGTTGTCTAAACCTGGGACGTTTCTTGCTTGCAATAACATAAATGATAAGACAGACTAAAACATTGTGGACAGCTGCCCTTTGTCCAGCTTTTTCCAACACCATCACCCAAACATTATAGTCAGATGGTGTATTTGTCACGGTCGATTGTAAGCATGGACAACTCACTCTTTGCCCAGCAGGGTGTGCTAACATGCACTTCCAACAGCTCGTTGATGACAAGGGCTGATGGACGTGAGTGGTACTTTGTCCATTTAATGGACGCATCGACTGACAGGGCGCTTTGTTTGCTTATGACTGCGAAAATACGGTGATTACTTTTATTCATGCGTTGAATCTGTACAAATGAAAATATAGACCATGAAGTCTCAAAGACAAGCTGTTAATAGGGTCTGATTCCAATAGAAATTTCTTGTATGATTTTATTTAGAAGATTTAAAAATTGTGGATTTCCTATTTTTATGTTTTGTGTACACAAGATTGTCTCAAAGATTAATTTCTGACATTGATTGAATAATTGTTTTTTTTTTTTTTAAATCTATTTTAAGTGTTGATGCCGCTCAAGAAGATGGCAGTCTGGGAAGACTGGTTAATGATGACCACATGCACCCCAACTGTAAAATGAAGAAGAAGACAACAGAGGACAGACCACACCTCTGTCTGTTTGCGCTCCGAGACATTGATGTTGGCGAAGAAATAACTTAAGACTATGGACCAGCTGGCCTTGGAGAACACAGGTTTGTAAGATGCATCTTTAAGTACAATAACAGAGCCCACTTGTGGTGTTCTGGTGATGTAGTTTCCAATTAGTTTGGCAATCTAATAAATGTATGTTGAGGTTTCTATGGAAGTTGAACATGCTGACTGACTGGGGGAGTTCTCCATTGTCCACTATCTGTAATTCAAATTTGTGGGTCTGAGTCAAAGTTTGGCTCTTCAGGAACAACGAACTGGTCAGGGAGTGACAGTATTACAAAGTTCTGCGTTACTCTTTTCTGGGCGGTGGCCCTGTTAGGCCATCATATGCCATATTGCAAATATCCCCATTGTGGGACTAATTAAGGACATCTTTATGTTGTGGTTTCCCTACCAGAACCAGCACCAACCCTGTATATTCATGATATAAAACACTGTTTCAATTTGATATTTAGCCTTTCTATACTGTAAAAATAGAAGACCCCAGGCTTTCCTGCGCTCCCTTGCCCAATTGGTGGTGTTCAGGAGACAACCTGGGACTGAAATATCAGTCACAACCAGTGTTGTTTTCGTCACTGATGACTATGACGAAAATACTTCGTTAACGCCCCTTTTTTAATGACGATGACAAGCTAAACGAGGTTCTTTTATGACGAAAACATGACGTGATGTACATGAATTTTTTTCGTTGACGAGACAAAATTGTTAGCATGTGGTTCATAAATTATTTTATGTTGCTTTTAGTGAAATAAAGCCACAACAGTTGCCCAACAAAATGTTTTGCTTCTCTGCTTATTTTGGAGCAGTGAGCATTGATTCCACTGTTGCCACTTTTTTCTGTTTGTAATGAAGAATCCTTTGTAGTCCATCCAAAAGTCTTTGTTATTGGGTGGAAACCTTGAATGCCTTGTTTTAACTCAAATGGACTTAAACCCATCCATCCATCCATCCGTTATCTGTACCGCTTCTCCTCACTAGGGTCGCGGGGGGTGTTGGAGCCGATCCCAGCTGTCTTCGGCAGTAGGCGAGGTACACCCTTGAATTGGTGTCCAGCCAATCGCAGGGCATACATAGACGAACAACCATCCACGCTCACACTCATGCCTAGGGGCAATTAGAGTGTCCAAGCAACTTGCCATGCATGTTTTAAGAATATGGGAGGAAACCGAATTACCCAGAGGAAACCCACGCAGGAAGGCCGGAGCCAGAATCGTACCTACGACCTCAATATTGTGAGGCCATCCTGCTAACCAGTTGGGCCACCGTGCCGCTTGGACTAAAACCTTTGTGAATAAATTGACGAAAACTAGGGTAAAACTTTTTTTGCGTTTCCGTCGATTAAAACTGGACTAAAACCCTTTTTTTAGTTTTCGTTGACTAAAACTGGACTAAAACTATAACGAATTGGGATGACTAAATGTGATGTAAACAAATCAGCACTTTGTCCAAATGACTTGGACAAAATCTAAAATGCCTGCCAAAAACAACACTGGTCACAACACGTGTCTACAGAAGATTAATTGGCATGGGCGAAATTAATTAGTTTTATTTCATTCATGAGCTTATGTTTTGTTTTGGGTGGCTAAGGCTTAAAATGTGTAAAAATCTAATCCAACCTCAAATATAATTAATTCAATAAATTTATGATGCTACTAAAACATCGAAGCAGCCTCCTCCAGGCTTTACAGACTCAGAAATGGAGGTATGCGTATCGTGTACTCATCCTGTCGTGTCTCGAGATGTTAAAATTGCAGTTAGATAGACGTGTGCTGATTAGACAAGACTTCTAATATATCTGGTGTCACAGGATATTTGTCAGTGAATGTGTATGTCTGGTTTGAGGCTCACTCAGCTTTTTCAGAGTTTTGTGACGTTTTGGCAAAAGGCGTGGCTATTACGGTGCTGAAAAGTCCGATTGTACTTTGTGGCAACAAAAGCTCCGGCAACATGACTCAGATGATCCTATCTTCTCGAAGTTGTACACATTTGAGGATACTTCAGCCCTGAAGACATCTACCAACTTATTTTTCATCGTAGTAGTAGCGCCACCAACTGGTAAAAGCTAATACAAGTTATTTTCTTGGATGTTTTTCTCCGTGCAACTCAACAAGGTCACCCTCATATATGCTCGGAGGACTGTTTCGGCCATGAGGATGTCACAATACGAAATTCATCCTTTTTCGTGAAAAGTTGTGGGAGTGGCATTGCACTGTTTGGCAATAAAACAACGCTGATTATGAGGTTCTAAATATGAACGACAACTCGTGAAACTTGACACACACATCAGGCAGAGCAAATTTATCAATATTTTATACGTTAGTTGTGCAGCTTTTTTGAAATGGCTCGCCATGGCCCTCGAGAAATGTTCAAAAAAGCAGCCCTGGTTGAGTGTTTCACCTCGCTTTTTGTAAATTTTATGGAGTACAGTGAACCCTCGGTTATCGCGGTTAATGGGGACCGAGACCACCCGCGGAAACTGAAAATCCGCGAAGTAGCGGCGCACCTTCAAAAATGCTTTAAAGAAAATACAATATATATAATAAATATATATATATATATATACGGGGAGAGAGAGAGAGAGAGAGTGAAATTCATGTTATAACAAAAAAACCAAATTATTATTAAAACGTATTATTTTTTTATTCCCCAGCCATTCTTTTTGTATTTATTTAATTACTCCGACTTTTACCTGCTGGTACGCCGTCCGGTGTTCCCTGTGAAATGAAAGGTGGCATTCTTTAATTATTTATTTATTTATTCATTTATTCATTCATAACTGACAGCTTCGCGCTCCGTTCGTGTCCGGGCGGAAGAGGTGTTCCAATTCGGCTTAACTGTGACACACGCCCGCCCTCCTCCCCCGGAGCTTCCATTCGGTTAAACTTAGGGGCCGCTTGGCACCGCCCGTGCCCGGGGAAGGTGCTCCTCTTCGGCTTACTGTGACGCGAGCATGCCCGCCTCCTCCGGAGCTTCCATTCGGTTAAACTTAGGGGCCGCTTGGAACCGCCCGTGCCCGGCAAAGGTGCTCCTCTTCGGCTTACTGTGACGCGAGCATGCCCTCCTCCTCCGGAGCTTCCATTTGGTTAAACTTAGGGGCCGCTTGGAACCGCCCGTGCCTGGGGAAGGTGCTCCTCTTCGGCTTACTGTGACGCGAGCATGCCCTCCTCCTCCGGAGCTTCCATTCGGTTAAACTTAGGGGCCGCTTGGCACCGCCCGTGCCCGGGGACGGTGCTCCTCTACGGCTTAACTGCCACGCACGCCGGCCGGAGCCCTGGTACGGTCCGAACCGTGCGAAACGTCGCCACCGATCGTGTCCGGGGGAACGTGCTCTTCTTCGTCCACTCTCCTCTTCGCCCACGCTCTTCTTCGGCGCACGCCGGCCGTCTAACCGCTCCAGCGCCCGTCGTGCCGCTCGGCGAAACTACAATGCCCCCGAATATTTTTTATACCCGCGAAGCACTGAACCCGCGAAAGGTGAACCGCGAAGTAGCGAGGGTTCACTGTATGTATAAGACCAAGACCTACAAAAAAGTCTCTTGGAGCAATGAGCTAGGTTTTACAGGAAGTCGGCCATTTTGAATTTACTTAAAAGGGGCGGGTCACCACAATGGACTTTGTGTAGAAATTATTATTGGGGCCCGAGCAGCGACCGCGGCGAGGTCCCTATTGTTTATGTAGAAATTATTATTAGGGCCCGAGCAGCGACCGCTACGAGGTCCCCATTGTTTTTGTGGAAATTATTATTATTATTATTATTAGGGCCCGAGCAGTGACCGCTGCGAGGTCCCTATTGTTTTTCTAGAAATTGTTATTAGGGCCCGAGCTGCGACGGCTGCGAGGTCCCTATTGTTTTTGTAGAAAATATTAATACTTTTATTATTATTATTATTATTAGGGCCTGAGCAGCGACCGCTGCGAAGTCCCTGTTGTTTTTGTAGAAATTATTATTATTATTATTTTTCCGATTGTTCGATTGCATTTTTGACCCCCGAAACATGCACAAAAATTCACCAAACTTGGCAGTCTCATCGGGCATGGCGAAAAATTTGATATTTTAACGTCTAATATGAACAGGAAGTGAGTTATGAATTTTTGAAAGTCCGACTTTTGCCCTTTTTTGCATGTTTACAGGGGTCATTCTTTTGCACCCTGATCCTAAAGGCTTCATCTGATTGCCTTAAAATTCTGTCTGTAGCATCTTAAGACCTGGGACAAACACTGGGGCTAAAATTTTTTGTTTCCGAAATACTATATGACGGGGGCGGGGCTTCAAAGTTTTCACTTAAGATTTCCTTCGCCGCAATGGACAAAATGCTTAATAACTCTCCTGCACATGCTGCTAAAAATCCAAAACTTCACATGTACATAAAGAGTCGGTACCTGAAGACATCTATATGTTTATATTCTGTTATACACCTTGCGCCAATCAATAACATTTTTTACATTTTGACGTACTGCACGGTGCCCTTTTAACGAATCCGATTGAAAATTGGCTAGAAAAGACTCAAGACATTGATCTTACTCTATCCCTATTTTTGTGACTTTCCTTCAAAGGGCGTGGCTATTGCGGTGCCGCAGAGTCTGATTATTCTCCGTGGCAACAAAAGTTCCTGCAAAATGATTCAGATGATCCATCTTCTCGAAATTTTTCACATTTGAGGATATTCAGGCCCTGAAGACGGCTGCCAACTTATTTTTGATCGCAGTGGTAGCGCCACCAACTGGTTAAAACAAATACAAATTATTTTCGTTGATGTTTTTCTCCGGGCAGGTTCACAAAATCTACCTTATATTTGCTCGGATGAGTGTTTAGGCCTTGAGGATGTCACAATACGAAAGTCTTTCGCCTTCTTCAGAGTGTCACATGATGGTGTCTTGTGACCCGTCTTTATCAGCTGATGTTCCATGAGGGCGTGACTTACCTGTCACAAGAATGAAGGCAAGTCACACCCCCCGCTGTCCGTTCACTCCGCCAAGATGCTGCTCTAGGTGGTAGAGAGGATGAAGGCTCCCTTGTCTCTGTTCATGGTTTTTATGCCTCGCTTGCAGATCTCAATGGCCTCTCTGATCCAGCGCTGTTGTTTGTTCTCTTCGGTGCGGATGACCCTGCCCTTCTCCCGGTCCATGATGTGGTTTTCCCTTTTGCAGTGGTCAGTGATTGCTGATTTGTAATGTTCATGTTGTGCTTGTTCTTTTACTGCTCTGATTTTTCATTTTTTTGACAGGTAAGTCACACCCTCATGGAACATCAGCTGATAAAGACGGGTCTCAAGACACCATCATGCGACACTCTGAAGAAGGCGAAAGACTCGCCGAAACATGTCAGGTAAAAAATTAACCTAAAACATAATTGTCTGCTTTTAATGAATCAGTCAAATATCAATAATAAGAAGACAAAATGAACCTAATACAAATAAATGAATGCTTAATAACTCCCCTGCACATGCTCCTGAAAATCCAAACCTTCACCTGTAAATAAAACGTCCCGACCTGAAGACATCTTAATGTTATTATTTTGTTCTACACACAGCGCCGCCAAGTGGAATCAAAAATGTGTTTTTATTTTAATTTTCACATCCTGCACGGTGCCCTTTTGACAAATCCGACTGAAAATTAGTCAGAAAAGACTCAAGACAATGATCTTTCTCTCTGCCGAATTTTGTGACGTTTTGGCAAAAGGCGTGGCTATTACGGTGCTGAAAAGTCAGATTGTACTCTGTGGCAACAAAAGCTCCGGCAACATGACTCAGATGATCCTATCTTCTCGAAGTTGTACACATTTGAGGATACTTCAGCCCTGAAGACATCGACCAACTTATTTTTCATCGTAGTAGTAGCGCCACCAACTGGTAAAAGCTAATACAAGTTATTTTCTTGGATGTTTTTCCCCGTGCAACTCAACAAGGTCGCCCTCATATATGCTCGGATGACTGTTTCGGCCATGAGGATGTCACAATACGAAATTCGTCCTTTTTCGTGTAAAGTTGTGGGAGTGGCATTGCACTGTTCGGCAATAAAACAACGCTGATTATGAGGTTCTAAATATGAACGACAACTCGTGAAACTTTACACACACATCAGGCCGAGCAAATTTATCAATATTTTATACGTTAGTTGTGCAGCTTTTTTGAAATGGCTCGCCATGGCCCTCGAGAAATGTTAAAAAAAGCAGCCCTGGTTGAGTGTTTCACCTCGCTTTTTGTAAATTTTATGGAGTACAGTGAACCCTCGGTAATCGCGGTTAATGGGGACAGAGACCACCCGCGAAAACTGAAAATCCGCGAAGTAGCGGCGCACCTTCAAAAATGCTTAAAAAAATATACAATATATATAATAAATATATAAATATATATATATATATATATATATATATATATATATATATATATATATATATATACGGGGAGAGAGAGAGTGAAATTCATGTTATAACAAAAAAACCAAATTATTATTAAAACGTATTATTTTTTTATTCCCCAGCCATTCTTTTTGTATTTATTTAATTACTCCGACTTTTATCTGCTGGTACGCCGTCCGGTGTGCCCTGTGAAATGAAAGGTGGCATTCTTTATTCATTTATTTATTTATTCTTTTATACATTCATAACTGACAGCTTCGCGCTCCGCTCGTGCCCGGGCGGAAGAGGTGCTCCAATTCGGCTTAACTGTGACACACACCCGCCCTCCTCCCCCGGAGCTTCCATTCGGTTAAACTTAGGGGCCGCTTGGCACCGCCCGTGCCCGGGGAAGGTGCTCCTCTTCGGCTTACTGTGACGCGAGCATGCCCTCCTCCTCCGGAGCTTCCATTCGGTTAAACTTAGGGGCCGCTTGGAATCGCCCGTGCCCGGGGAAGGTGCTCCTCTTCGGCTTACTGTGACGCGAGCATGCCCTCCTCCTCCGGAGCTTCCATTCGGTTAAACTTAGGGGCCGCTTGGCACCGCCCGTGCCCGGGGAAGGTTCTCCTCTACGGCTTAACTGCCACGCACGCCGGCCGGAGCTCTGGTACTGTCCGAACCGCGTGAAACGTCGCCACCGATCGTGTCCGGGGGAACGTGCTCTTCTTCGTCCACTCTCCTCTTCGCCCACGCTCTTCTTCGGCGCACACCGGCCGTCTAACCGCTCCAGCGCCCCGTCGTGCCGCTCGGCGAAACTACAATGCCCCCGAATATTTTTTAGACCCGCGAAGCACTGAACCCGCGAAAGGTGAACCGCCAAGTAGCGAGGGTTCACTGTATGTATAAGACCAAGACCTACAAAAAAGTCTCTTGGAGCAATGAGCTAGATTTTACAGGAAGTCGGCCATTTTGAATTTACTTAAAAGGGGGCGGGTCACCACAATGGACTTTGTGTAGAAATTATAATTGGGGCCCGAGCAGCGACCGCGGCGAGGTCCCTATTGTTTTTGTAGAAATTATTATTATTATTATTATTAGGGCCCGAGCAGTGACCGCTGCGAGGTCCCTATTGTTTTTCTAGAAATTGTTATTAGGGCCCGAGCTGCGACGGCTGCGAGGTCCCTATTGTTTTTGTAGAAAATATTATTACTTTTATTATTATTATTATTATTATTATTAGGGCCTGAGCAGCGACCGCTGCGAAGTCCCTGTTGTTTTTGTAGAAATTATTATTATTATTATTTTTCCGATTGTTCGATTGCATTTTTGACCCCCGAAACATGCACAAAAACTCACCAAACTTGGCAGTCTCATCGGGCATGGGGAGAAATTTGATATTTTAAACGTCTAATATGAACAGGAAGTGAGTTATGAATTTTTGAAAGTCCGACTTTTGCCCTTTTTTGCATGTTTACAGGGGTCATTCTTTTGCACCCTGATCCTAAAGGCTTCATCTGATTGCCTTAAAATTCTGTCTGTAGCATCTTAAGACCTGGGACAAACACTGGGGCTAAAATTGGGGCTAAAATCTTTTGTTTCCGAAATACTATATGACGGGGGCGGGGCTTCAAAGTTTTCACTTAAGATTTCCTTCGCCGCAATGGACAAAATGCTTAATAACTCTCCTGCACATGCTGCTAAAAATCCAAAACTTCACATGTACATAAAGAGTCGGTACCTGAAGACATCTATATGTTTATACTCTGTTATACACCTTGCGCCAATCAATATAATTTTTTACATTTTGACGTACTGCACGGTGCCCTTTTAACGAATCCGATTGAAAATTGGCTAGAAAAGACTCAAGACATTGATCTTACTCTATCCCTATTTTTGTGACTTTCCTTCGAAGGGCGTGGCTATTACGGTGCCGCAGAGTCTGATTATTCTCCGTGGCAACAAAAGTTCCTGCAAAATGATTCAGATGATCCATCTTCTCGAAATTTTTCACATTTGAGGATATTCAGGCCCTGAAGACGGCTGCCAACTTATTTTTGATCGCAGTGGTAGCGCCACCAACTGGTTAAAACAAATACAAATTATTTTCGTTGATTTTTTTCTCCGGGCAGGTTAACAAAATCTACCTTATATTTGCTCGGATGAGTGTTTAGGCCTTGAGGATGTCACAATACGAAAGTCTTTCGCCTTCTTCAGAGTGTCACATGATGGTGTCTTGTGACCCGTCTTTATCAGCTGATGTTCCATGAGGGCGTGACTTACCTGTCACAAGAATGAAGGCAAGTCACGCCCCCCGCTGTCCGTTCACTCCGCCAAGATGCTGCTCCAGGTGGTAGAGAGGATTGTCTCTGTTCATGGTTTTTATGCCTCGCTTGCAGATCTCAATGGCCTCTCTGATCCAGCGCTGTTGTTTGTTCTCTTCGGTGCGGATGACCTTGCCCTTCTCCCGGTCCATGATGTGGTTTTCCCTTTTGCAGTGGTCAGTGATTGCTGATTTGTAATGTTCATGTTGTGCTTGTTCTTTTACTGCTCTGATTTTTCATTTTTTTGACAGGTAAGTCACACCCACATGGAACATCAGCTGATAAAGACGGGTCTCAAGACACCATCATGCGACACTCTGAAGAAGGCGAAAGACTCGCCGAAACATGTCAGGTAAAAAATTAACCTAAAACATAATTGTCTGCTTTTAATGAATCAGTCAAATATCAATAATAAGAAGACAAAATGAACCTAATACAAATAAATGAATGCTTAATAACGCCCCTGCACATGCTCCTAAAAATCCAAACCTTCACCTGTAAATAAAACGTCCCGACCTGAAGACATCTTAATGTTATTATTTTGTTATACACACAGCGCCGCCAAGTGGAATCAAAAATGTGTTTTTATTTTAATTTTCACGTACTGCACGGTGCCCTTTTGACGAATCCGACTGAAAATTAGTCAGAAAAGACTCAAGACAATGATCTTACTCTCTGCCGAATTTTGTGACGTTTTGGCAAAAGGCGTGGCTATTACGGTGCTGAAAAGTCCGATTGTACTTTGTGGCAACAAAAGCTCCGGCAACATGACTCAGATGATCCTATCTTCTCGAAGTTGTACACATTTGAGGATACTTCAGCCCTGAAGACATCTACCAACTTATTTTTCATCGTAGTAGTAGCGCCACCAACTGGTAAAAGCTAATACAAGTTATTTTCTTGGATGTTTTTCTCCGTGCAACTCAACAAGGTCGCCCTCATATATGCTCGGATGACTGTTTCGGCCATGAGGATGTCACAATACGAAATTCATCCTTTTTCGTGAAAAGTTGTGGGAGTGGCATTGCACTGTTCGGCAATAAAACAACGCTGATTATGAGGTTCTAAATATGAACGACAACTCGTGAAACTTTACACACACATCAGGCAGAGCAAATTTATCAATATTTTATACGTTAGTTGTGCAGCTTTTTTGAAATGGCTCGCCTTGGCCCTCGAGAAAAGTTAAAAAAAGAATAGAATAGAAATAGAAATCCCTTTATTGTCATTGTACTCAAGTGTGCAACGAGATTAGAGGGCTCCCCTCTCCAGTGCAATACAACAATAATACAGACAATATATAAATTAGATAAATAAATAAGACAGTGCAATGGAATTCAGTACTGAATAGGGCATATAGAAACACATCACAATGCTGTTTTGCAAGGTTAGGGTGGTCTCGTGTGTGTGTGAGAGTTCAGTATGGAGATGGCTCTCGGAAAGAAACTGTTTCTCAGTCTATTGGTCCTTGATTTGATGCATCTGTAGCGCCTGCCAGAGGGCAACCGGTCGAACAGGTGTGAGTTTGGGTGGGTATTGTCTTTGACGATGTTGAGAGCCCCTCTGAGGCACCGGGCGGTGTAGATGTCCGACAGCGAGGGGAGAGGGCAGCCAATAATCCTTTGCGCTGTTTTGACTGTCCTCTGGAGCCTCACTCTGTCCGCCTCAGTGCAGCCGCTGTACCAGGTGGAGACACAGTACGTCAGCAGGCTCTCGATGGACGAGTGGTAGAAGGCCAGCAGCAGCTTCCTGTCCAGGTTGAATTTCCTGAGGACTCTCAGGAAGTGCAGACGTTGGCGGACCTTCTTTACCACTGCTGTGGTGTTGTGACTCCAAGAAAGGTCATCGGAGATCTGTACTCCCAGGAACTTGAACGTGTGGACCCTCTCCACACACACGCCTTCGATGCAGAGGGGTGCGGCAGCGTCTTGTTCCTCCTGAAGTCGACGACAATCTCCTTTGTTTTAGCAGAGTTAAGGTGCAGTCTGTTGTCCTTGCACCAAGTTGTCAGTCTCCCTACCTCCTCTCTGTAGGCTGTCTCGTCACCTTCCGAGATCAGACCGACCACTGTCGTGTCGTCAGCAAACTTGACGATGGTGTTGTTGCCGTGGGCCGGGCTGCAGTCGTAGGTGTAGAGGGCGTACAGGAGAGGGCTCAGCACGCATCCTTGGGGGGAACCGGTGCTCACCATGAGGGTGGAGGACGTGTAGGGGCCGAGCAACACAGTCTGGGGTCTGTTGGTCAGAAAGTCCTTAATCCAGATGTGTGTGAGGGCAGGGAGGCCGAGAGTGTCCAGTTTGGCGACGAGGATGTCTGGGATGATTGTGTTGAATGCCGAGCTGTAGTCCACAAAGAGCATCCTTGCATAGCTCCGCTGTTGTTCCAGGTGGCCCAGCACAACATGCAGAGCAGCCCTGGTTGAGTGTTTCACCTCGCTTTTTGTAAATTTTATGGAGTACAGTGAACCCTCGGTTATCGCGGTTAATGGGGACCGAGACCACCCGCGAAAACTGAAAATCCGCGAAGTAGCGGCGCACCTTCAAAAATGCTTTAAAAAAAAATACAATATATATATATATATATATATATATATATACGGGGAGAGAGAGAGTGAAATTCATGTTATAACAAAAAAAACAAATTATTATTAAAACGTATTATTTTTTTATTCCCCAGCCATTCTTTTTGTATTTATTTAATTACTCCGACTTTTACCTGCTGGTACGCCGTCCGGTGTGCCCTGTGCAATGAAAGGTGCCATTCTTTATTTATTTATTCATTTATTCATTCATAACTGACAGCTTCGCGCTCCGCTCGTGCCCGGGCGGAAGAGGTGCTCCAATTCGGCTTAACTGTGACACACGCCCACCCTCCTCCCCCGGAGCTTCCATTCGGTTAAACTTAGGGGCCGCTTGGCACCGCCGTGCCCGGGGAAGGTGCTCCTCTTCGGCTTACTGTGTCGCGAGCATGCCCTCCTCCTCCGGAGCTTCCATTCGGTTAAACTTAGGGGCCGCTTGGAACCGCCCGTGCCCGGGGAAGGTGCTCCTCTTCGGCTTACTGTGACGCGAGCATGCCCTCCTCCTCCGGAGCTTCCATTCCATTAAACTTAGGGGCCGCTTGGCACCGCCCGTGCCCGGGGAAGGTGCTCCTCTACGGCTTAACTGCCACGCACGCCGGCCGGAGCTCTGGTACGGTCCGAACCGCGCGAAACGTCGCCACCGATCGTGTCCGGGGGAACGTGCTCTTCTTCGTCCACTCTCCTCTTCGCCCACGCTCTTCTTCGGCGCACGCCGGCCGTCTAACCGCTCCAGCGCCCCGTCGTGCCGCTCGGCGAAACTACAATGCCCCCGAATATTTTTTATACCCGCGAAGCACTGAACCCGCGAAAGGTGAACCGCGAAGTAGCGAGGGTTCACTGTATGTATAAGACCAAGACCTACAAAAAAGTCTCTTGGAGCAATGAGCTAGGTTTTACAGGAAGTCGGCCATTTTGAATTTACTTAAAAGGGGGCGGGTCACCACAATGGACTTTGTGTAGAAATTATTATTGGGGCCCGAGCAGCGACCGCGGCGAGGTCCCTATTGTTTATGTAGAAATTATTATTAGGGCCCGAGCAGCGACCGCTACGAGGTCCCCATTGTTTTTGTGGAAATTATTATTATTAATATTATTAGGGCCCGAGCAGTGACCGCTGCGAGGTCCCTATTGTTATTAGGGCCCGAGCTGCGACGGCTGCGAAGTCCCTATTGTTTTTGTAGAAATTATTATTATTATTATTTTTCCGATTGTTCGATCGCATTTTTGACCCCCGAAACATGCACAAAAATTCACCAAACTTGGCAGTCTCATCGGGCATGGCGAAAAATTTGATATTTTAACGTCTAATATGAACAGGAAGTGAGTTATGAATTTTTGAAAGTCCGACTTTTGCCCTTTTTTGCATGTTTACAGGGGTCATTCTTTTGCACCCTGATCCTAAAGGCTTCATCTGATTGCCTTAAAATTCTGTCTGTAGCATCTTAAGACCTGGGACAAACACTGGGGCTAAAATCTTTTGTTTCCGAAATACTATATGAACGGGGGCGGGGCTTCGAAGTTTTCACTTAAGATTTCCTTCGCCGCAATGGACAAAATGCTTAATAACTCTCCTGCACATGCTGCTAAAAATCCAAAACTTCACATGTACATAAAGAGTCGGTACCTGAAGACATCGATATGTTTATATTCAGTTATACACCTTGCGCCAATCAATATAATTTTATACATTTTGACGTACTGCACGGTGCCCTTTTAACGAATCCGATTGAAAATTGGCTAGAAAAGACTCAAGACATTGATCTTACTCTATCCCTATTTTTGTGACTTTCCTTCGAAGGGCGTGGCTATTACGGTGCCGCAGAGTCTGATTAATCTCCGTGGCAACAAAAGTTCCTGCAAAATGATTCAGATGATCCATCTTCTCGAAATTTTTCACATTTGAGGATATTCAGGCCCTGAAGACGGCTGCCAACTTATTTTTGATCGCAGTGGTAGCGCCACCAACTGGTTAAAACAAATACAAATTATTTTCGTTGATGTTTTTCTCCGGGCAGGTTAACAAAATCTACCTTATGTTTGTTCGGATGAGTGTTTAGGCCTTGAGGATGTCACAATATGAAAGTCTTTCGCCTTCTTCAGAGTGTCACATGATGGTGTCTTGTGACCCGTCTTTATCAGCTGATGTTCCATGAGGGCGTGACTTACCTGTCACAAGAATGAAGGCAAGTCACGCCCCCCGCTGTCCGTTCACTCCGCCAAGATGCTGCTCCAGGTGGTAGAGAGGATGAAGGCTCCCTTGTCTCTGTTCATGGTTTTTATGCCTCGCTTGCAGATCTCAATGGCCTCTCTGATCCAGCGCTGTTGTTTGTTCTCTTCGTTGCGGATGACCCTGCCCTTCTCCCGGTCCATGATGTGGTTTTCCCTTTTGCAGTGGTCAGTGATTGCTGATTTGTAATATTCATGTTGTGCTTGTTCTTTTACTGCTCTGATTTTTCATTTTTTTGACAGGTAAGTCACACCCTCATGGAACATCAGCTGATAAAGACGGGTCTCAAGACACCATCATGCGACACTCTGAAGAAGGCGAAAGACTCGCCGAAACATGTCAGGTAAAAAATTAACCTAAAACATAATTGTCTGCTTTTAATGAATCTGTCAAATATCAATAATAAGAAGACAAAATGAACCTAATACAAATAAATGAATGCTTAATAACTCCCCTGCACATGCTCCTAAAAATCCAAACCTTCACCTGTAAATAAAACGTCCCGACCTGAAGACATCTTAATGTTATTATTTTGTTATACACACAGCGCCGCCAAGTGGAATCAAAAATGTGTTTTTATTTTAATTTTCACATACTGCACGGTGCCCTTTTGACGAATCCGACTGAAAATTTGTCAGAAAAGACTCAAGACAATGATCTTACTCTCTGCCGAATTTTGTGACGTTTTGGCAAAAGGCGTGGCTATTACGGTGCTGAAAAGTCCGATTGTACTTTGTGGCAACAAAAGCTCCGGCAACATGACTCAGATGATCCTATCTTCTCGAAGTTGTACACATTTGAGGATACTTCAGCCCTGAAGACATCTACCAACTTATTTTTCATCGTAGTAGTAGCGCCACCAACTGGTAAAAGCTAATACAAATTATTTTCTTGGATGTTTTTCTCCGTGCAACTCAACAAGGTCGCCCTCATATATGCTCGGATGACTGTTTCGGCCATGAGGATGTCACAATACGAAATTCATCCTTTTTCGTGAAAAGTTGTGGGAGTGGCATTGCACTGTTCGGCAATAAAACAACGCTGATTATGAGGTTCTAAATATGAACGACAACTCGTGAAACTTTACACACACATCAGGCAGAGCAAATTTATCAATATTTTATCCGTTAGTTGTGCAGCTTTTTTGAAATGGCTCGCCATGGCCCTCGAGAAATGTTCAAAAAAGCAGCCCTGGTTGAGTGTTTCACCTCGCTTTTTGTAAATTTTATGGAGTACAGTGAACCCTCGGTTATCGCGGTTAATGTTAAAATGGTCGAATGGTCAATGACAAGAATTGCAGTGCAAGCACGTATTATCGGCGCGGGTTCGATCCCCACCTGATGTGCCTCGCATGATTTCTTTGGCTGCCAGGATGGCCGAGTGGTCTAAGGCGCCGCGTTCAGGACCCAGTCTCCCCAGGAGGCCTGGGTTCGAATCTCGAATTTCCCCATTGTGGGACTAATAAAGGGAATATTAGTATTATTATGGCTGCCAGGATGGCCGAGTGGTCTAAGGCGCCGCGTTCAGGACCCAGTCTCCCCACGAGGCCTGGGTTAGAATCTCAAATTTCCCCATTGTGGGACTAATAAAGGGAATATTATATTATTATTATTATATTATAATGGGGACCGAGACCACCCGCAAAAACTGAAAATCCGCGAAGTAGCGGCGCACCTTCAAAAATGCTTAAAAAAAAATACAATATATATAATAAATATATAAATATATATATATATATATATATTTATATATATATATATATATATATACGAGGAGAGAGAGAGAGAGTGAAATTCATGTTATAACAAAAAAACCAAATTATTATTAAAACGTATTATTTTTTTATTCCCCAGCCATTCTTTTTGTATTTATTTAATTACTCCGACTTTTACCTGCTGGTACGCCGTCCGGTGTGCCCTGTGAAATGAAAGGTGGCATTCTTTATTTATTTATTTATTTATTCATTTATTCATTCATAACTGACAGCTTCGCGCTCCGTTCGTGCCCGGGCGGAAGAGGTGTTCCAATTCGGCTTAACTGTGACACACGCCCGCCCTCCTCCCCCGGAGCTTCCATTCGGTTAAACTTAGGGGCCGCTTGGCACCGCCCGTGCCCGGGGAAGGTGCTCCTCTTCGGCTTACTGTGTCGCGAGCATGCCCTCCTCCTCCGGAGCTTCCATTCGGTTAAACTTAGGGGCCGCTTGGAACCGCCCGTGCCCGGCGAAGGTGCTCCTCTTCGGCTTACTGTGACGCGAGCATGCCCTCCTCCTCCGGAGCTTCCATTCGGTTAAAATTAGGGGCCGCTTGGAACCGCCCGTGCCCGGGGAAGGTGCTCCTCTTCGGCTTACTGTGACGCGAGCATGCCCTCCTCCTCCGGAGCTTCCATTCGGTTAAACTTAGGGGCCGCTTGGCACCGCCCGTGCCCGGGGAAGGTGCTCCTCTACGGCTTAACTGCCACGCACGCCGGCCGGAGCTCTGGTACGGTCCGAACCGCGCGAAACGTCGCCACCGATCGTGTCCGGGGGAACGTGCTCTTCTTCGTCCAATCTCCTCTTCGCCCACGCTCTTCTTCGGCGCACGCCGGCCGTTTAACCGCTCCAGCGCCCGTCGTGCCGCTCGGCGAAACTACAATGCCCCCGAATATTTTTTATACCCGCGAAAGGTGAACCGCGAAGTAGCGAGGGTTCACTGTATGTATAAGGCCAAGACCTACAAAAAAGTCTCTTGGAGCAATGAGCTAGGTTTTACAGGAAGTCGGCCATTTTGAATTTACTTAAAAGGGGGCGGGTCACCACAATGGACTTTGTGTAGAAATTATTATTGGGGCCCGAGCAGCGACCGCGGCGAGGTCCCTATTGTTTATGTAGAAATTATTATTAGGGCCGAGCAGCGACCGCTACGAGGTCCCCATTGTTTTTGTGGAAATTATTATTATTATTATTATTAGGGCCCGAGCAGTGACCGCTGCGAGGTCCCTATTGTTTTTCTAGAAAATATTATTACTTTTTTTATTATTATTATTATTATTATTATTAGGGCCTGAGCAGCGACCGCTGCGAAGTCCCTGTTGTTTTTGTAGAAATTATTATTATTATTATTTTTCCGATTGTTCGATCGCATTTTTGACCCCCGAAACATGCACAAAAACTCACCAAACTTGGCAGTCTCATCGGGCATGGCGAGAAATTTGATATTTTAAACGTCTAATATGAACAGGAAGTGAGTTATGAATTTTTGAAAGTCCGACTTTTGCTCTTTTTTGCATGTTTACAGGGGTCATTCTTTTGCACCCTGATCCTAAAGGCTTCATCTGATTGCCTTAAAATTTTGTCTGTAGCATCTTAAGACCTGGGACAAACACTGGGGCTAAAATCTTTTGTTTCCGAAATACTATATGACGGGGGCGGGGCTTCAAAGTTTTCACTTAAGATTTCCTTCGCCGCAATGGACAAAATGCTTAATAACTCTCCTGCACATGCTGCTAAAAATCCAAAACTTCACATGTACATAAAGAGTCGGTACCTGAAGACATCTATATGTTTATATTCTGTTATACACCTTGCGCCAATCAATAACATTTTTTACATTTTGACGTACTGCACGGTGCCCTTTTAACGAATCCGATTGAAAATTGGCTAGAAAAGACTCAAGACATTGATCTTACTCTATCCCTATTTTTGTGACTTTCCTTCGAAGGGCGTGGCTATTGCGGTGCCGCAGAGTCTGATTATTCTCCGTGGCAACAAAAGTTCCTGCAAAATGATTCAGATGATCCATCTTCTCGAAATTTTTCACATTTGAGGATATTCAGGCCCTGAAGACGGCTGCCAACTTATTTTTGATCGCAGTGGTAGCGCCACCAACTGGTTAAAACAAATACAAATTATTTTCGTTGATGTTTTTCTCCGGGCAGGTTCACAAAATCTACCTTATATTTGCTCGGATGAGTGTTTAGGCCTTGAGGATGTCACAATACGAAAGTCTTTCGCCTTCTTCAGAGTGTCACATGATGGTGTCTTGTGACCCGTCTTTATCAGCTGATGTTCCATGAGGGCGTGACTTACCTGTCACAAGAATGAAGGCAAGTCACACCCCCGCTGTCCGTTCACTCCGCCAAGATGCTGCTCTAGGTGGTAGAGAGGATGAAGGCTCCCTTGTCTCTGTTCATGGTTTTTATGCCTCGCTTGCAGATCTCAATGGCCTCTCTGATCCAGCGCTGTTGTTTGTTCTCTTCGGTGCGGATGACCCTGCCCTTCTCCCGGTCCATGATGTGGTTTTCCCTTTTGCAGTGGTCAGTGATTGCTGATTTGTAATGTTCATGTTGTGCTTGTTCTTTTACTGCTCTGATTTTTCATTTTTTTGACAGGTAAGTCACACCCTCATGGAACATCAGCTGATAAAGACGGGTCTCAAGACACCATCATGCGACACTCTGAAGAAGGCGAAAGACTCGCCGAAACATGTCAGGTAAAAAATTAACCTAAAACATAATTGTCTGCTTTTAATGAATCAGTCAAATATCAATAATAAGAAGACAAAATGAACCTAATACAAATAAATGAATGCTTAATAACTCCCCTGCACATGCTCCTGAAAATCCAAACCTTCACCTGTAAATAAAACGTCCCGACCTGAAGACATCTTAATGTTATTATTTTGTTATACACACAGCGCCGCCAAGTGGAATCAAAAATGTGTTTTTATTTTAATTTTCACATCCTGCACGGTGCCCTTTTGACAAATCCGACTGAAAATTAGTCAGAAAAGACTCAAGACAATGATCTTTCTCTCTGCCGAATTTTGTGATGTTTTGGCAAAAGGCATGGCTATTACGGTGCTGAAAAGTCAGATTGTACTCTGTGGCAACAAAAGCTCCGGCAACATGACTCAGATGATCCTATCTTCTCGAAGTTGTACACATTTGAGGATACTTCAGCCCTGAAGACATCTACCAACTTATTTTTCATCGTAGTAGTAGCGCCACCAACTGGTAAAAGCTAATACAAGTTATTTTCTTGGATGTTTTTCTCCGTGCAACTCAACAAGGTCGCCCTCATATATGCTCGGATGACTGTTTCGGCCATGAGGATGTCACAATACGAAATTCGTCCTTTTTCGTGTAAAGTTGTGGGAGTGGCATTGCACTGTTCGGCAATAAAACAACGCTGATTATGAGGTTCTACATATGAACGACAACTCGTGAAACTTTACACACACATCAGGCAGAGCAAATTTATCAATATTTTATACGTTAGTTGTGCAGCTTTTTTGAAATGGCTCGCCATGGCCCTCGAGAAATGTTCAAAAAAGCAGCCCTGGTTGAGTGTTTCACCTCGCTTTTTGTAAATTTTATGGAGTACAGTGAACCCTCGGTTATGGCGGTTAATGGGGACAGAGACCACCCGCGAAAACTGAAAATCCGCGAAGTAGCGGCGCACCTTCAAAAATGCTTAAAAGAAAATACAATATATATAATAAATATATATATATATATATATATATATATATATATGTATATATATATATATATATATACGGGGAGAGAGAGAGTGAAATTCATGTTATAACAAAAAAAACTAATTATTATTAAAACGTATTATTTTTTTATTCCCCAGCCATTCTTTTTGTATTTATTTAATTACTCCGACTTTTACCTGCTGGTACGCCGTCCGGTGTGCCCTGTGAAATGAAAGGTGGCATTCTTTATTTATTTATTCATTTATTCATTCATAACTGACAGCTTCGCGCTCCGCTCGTGCCCGGGCGGAAGAGGTGCTCCAATTCGGCTTAACTGTGACACACGCCCACCCTCCTCCCCCGGAGCTTCCATTCGGTTAAACTTAGGGGCCGCTTGGCACCGCCCGTGCCCGGGGAAGGTGCTCCTCTTCGGCTTACTGTGTCGCGAGCATGCCCTCCTCCTCCGGAGATTCCATTCGGTTAAACTTAGGGGCCGCTTGGAACCGCCCGTGCCCGGGGAAGGTGCTCCTCTTCGGCTTACTGTGACGCGAGCATGCCCTCCTCCTCCGGAGCTTCCATTCGGTTAAACTTAGGGGCCGCTTGGCACCGCCCGTGCCCGGGGAAGGTGCTCCTCTACGGCTTAACTGCCACGCACGCCGGCCGGAGCTCTGGTACGGTCCGAACCGCGCGAAACGTCGTCACCGATCGTGTCCGGGGGAACGTGCTCTTCTTCGTCCACTCTCCTCTTCGCCCACGCTCTTCTTCGGCGCACGCCGGCCGTCTAACCGCTCCAGCGCCCCGTCGTGCCGCTCGGCGAAACTACAATGCCCCCGAATATTTTTTATACCCGCGAAGCACTGAACCCGCGAAAGGTGAACCGCGAAGTAGCGAGGGTTCACTGTATGTATAAGACCAAGACCTACAAAAAAGTCTCTTGGAGCAATAAGCTAGGTTTTACAGGAAGTCGGCCATTTTGAATTTACTTAAAAGGGGGCGGGTCACCACAATGGACTTTGTGTAGAAATTATTATTGGGGCCCGAGCAGCGACCGCGGCGAGGTCCCTATTGTTTATGTAGAAATTATTATTAGGGCCCGAGCAGCGACCGCTACGAGGTCCCCATTGTTTTTGTGGAAATTATTATTATTATTATTATTAGGGCCCGAGCAGTGACCGCTGCGAGGTCCCTATTGTTTTTCTAGAAATTGTTATTAGGGCCCAAGCTGCGACGGCTGCGAGGTCCCTATTGTTTTTGTAGAAAATATTATTACTTTTATTATTATTATTATTATTATTATTAGGGCCTGAGCAGCGACCGCTGCGAAGTCCCTATTGTTTTTGTAGAAATTATTATTATTATTATTTTTCCGATTGTTCGATTGCATTTTTGACCCCCGAAACATGCACAAAAATTCACCAAACTTGGCAGTCTCATCGGGCATGGCGAAAAATTTGATATTTTAACGTCTAATATGAACAGGAAGTGAGTTATGAATTTTTGAAAGTCCGACTTTTGCCCTTTTTTGCATGTTTACAGGGGTCATTCTTTTGCACCCTGATCCTAAAGGCTTCATCTGATTGCCTTAAAATTCTGTCTGTAGCATCTTAAGACCTGGGACAAACACTGGGGCTAAAACTTTTTGTTTCCGAAATACAATATGACGGGGGCGGGGCTTCGAAGTTTTCACTTAAGATTTCCTTCGCCGCAATGGACAAAATGCTTAATAACTCTCTTGCACATGCTGCTAAAAATCCAAAACTTCACATGTACATAAAGAGTCGGTACCTGAAGACATCTATATGTTTATATTCAGTTATACACCTTGCGCCAATAAATATCATTTTTTACATTTTGACGTACTGCACGGTGCCCTTTTAACGAATCCGATTGAAAATTGGCTAGAAAAGACTCAAGACATTGATCTTACTCTATCCCTATTTTTGTGACTTTCCTTCGAAGGGCGTGGCTATTACGGTGCCGCAGAGTCTGATTATTCTCCGTGGCAACAAAAGTTCCTGCAAAATGATTCAGATGATCCATCTTCTCGAAATTTTTCACATTTGAGGATATTCAGGCCCTGAAGACGGCTGCCAACTTATTTTTGATCGCAGTGGTAGCGCCACCAACTGGTTAAAACAAATACAAATTATTTTCGTTGATGTTTTTCTCCGGGCAGGTTAACAAAATCTACCTTATATTTGCTCGGATGAGTGTTTAGGCCTTGAGGATGTCACAATACGAAAGTCTTTCGCCTTCTTCAGAGTGTCACATGATGGTGTCTTGTGGCCCGTCTTTATCAGCTGATGTTCCATGAGGGCGTGACTTACCTGTCACAAGAATGAAGGCAAGTCACGCCCCCCGCTGTCCGTTAACTCCGCCAAGATGCTGGTCCAGGTGGTAGAGAGGATGAAGGCTCCCTTGTCTCTGTTCATGGTTTTTATGCCTTGCTTGCAGATCTCAATGGCCTCTCTGATCCAGCGCTGTTGTTTGTTCTCTTCTGTGCGGATGACCCTGCCCTTCTCCCGGTCCATGATGTGGTTTTCCCTTTTGCAGTGGTCAGTGATTGCTGATTTGTAATGTTCATGTTGTGCTTGTTCTTTTACTGCTCTGATTTTTCATTTTTTTGACAGGTAAGTCACACCCTCATGGAACATCAGCTGATAAAGACGGGTCTCAAGACACCATCATGCGACACTCTGAAGAAGGCGAAAGACTCGCCGAAACATGTCAGGTAAAAAATTTACCGAAAACATAATTGTCTGCTTTTAATGAATCTGTCAAATATCAATAATAAGAAGACAAAATGAACCTAATACAAATAAATGAATGCTTAATAACTCCCCTGCACATGCTCCTAAAAATCCAAACCTTCACCTGTAAATAAAATGTCCCGACCTGAAGACATCTTAATGTTATTATTTTGTTATACACACAGCGCCGCCAAGTGGAATCAAAAATTTGTTTTTATTTTAATTTTCACGTACTGCACCGTGCCCTTTTGACGAATCCGACTGAAAATTAGTCAGAAAAGACTCAAGACAATGATCTTACTCTCTGCCGAGTTTTGTGACGTTTTGGCAAAAGGCGTGGCTATTACGGTGCTGAAAAGTCCGATTGTACTTTGTGGCAACAAAAGCTCCGGCAACATGACTCAGATGATCCTATCTTCTCGAAGTTGTACACATTTGAGGATACTTCAGCCCTGAAGACATCTACCAACTTATTTTTCATCGTAGTAGTAGCGCCACCAACTGGTAAAAGCTAATAAAAGTTATTTTCTTGGATGTTTTTCTCCGTGCAACTCAACAAGGTCGCCCTCATATATGCTCGGAGGACTGTTTCGGCCATGAGGATGTCACAATACGAAATTCATCCTTTTTCGTGAAAAGTTGTGGGAGTGGCATTGCACTGTTTGGCAATAAAACAACGCTGATTATGAGGTTCTAAATATGAACGACAACTCGTGAAACTTGACACACACATCAGGCAGAGCAAATTTATCAATATTTTATACGTTAGTTGTGCAGCTTTTTTGAAATGGCTCGCCATGGCCCTCGAGAAATGTTCAAAAAAGCAGCCCTGGTTGAGTGTTTCACCTCGCTTTTTGTAAATTTTATGGAGTACAGTGAACCCTCGGTTATCGCGGTTAATGGGGACCGAGACCACCCGCGGAAACTGAAAATCCGCGAAGTAGCGGCGCACCTTCAAAAATGCTTAAAAGAAAATACAATATATATAATAAATATATATATATATATATATATATATATATATATACGGGGAGAGAGAGAGAGAGAGAGTGAAATTCATGTTATAACAAAAAAACCAAATTATTATTAAAACGTATTATTTTTTTATTCCCCAGCCATTCTTTTTGTATTTATTTAATTACTCCGGCTTTTACCTGCTGGTACGCCGTCCGGTGTGCCCTGTGAAATGAAAGGTGGCATTCTTTATTCATTTATTTATTTATTCTTTTATACATTCATAACTGACAGCTTCGCGCTCCGCTCGTGCCCGGGCGGAAGAGGTGCTCCAATTCGGCTTAACTGTGACACACACCCGCCCTCCTCCCCCGGAGCTTCCATTCGGTTAAACTTAGGGGCCGCTTGGCACCGCCCGTGCCCGGGGAAGGTGCTCCTCTTCGGCTTACTGTGACGCGAGCATGCCCTCCTCCTCCGGAGCTTCCATTCGGTTAAACTTAGGGGCCGCTTGGAACCGCCCGTGCCCGGGGAAGGTGCTCCTCTTCGGCTTACTGTGACGCGAGCATGCCCTCCTCCTCCGGAGCTTCCATTCGGTTAAACTTAGGGGCCGCTTGGCACCGCCCGTGCCCGGGGAAGGTTCTCCTCTACGGCTTAACTGCCACGCACGCCGGCCGGAGCTCTGGTACTGTCCGAACCGCGCGAAACGTCGCCACCGATCGTGTCCGGGGGAACGTGCTCTTCTTCGTCCACTCTCCTCTTCGCCCACGCTCTTCTTCGGCGCACACCGGCCGTCTAACCGCTCCAGCGCCCCGTCGTACCGCTCGGCGAAACTACAATGCCCCCGAATATTTTTTAGACCCGCGAAGCACTGAACCCGCGAAAGGTGAACCGCCAAGTAGCGAGGGTTCACTCTATGTATAAGACCAAGACCTACAAAAAAGTCTCTTGGAGCAATGAGCTAGGTTTTACAGGAAGTCGGCCATTTTGAATTTACTTAAAAGGGGGCGGGTCACCACAATGGACTTTGTGTAGAAATTATTATTGGGGCCCGAGCAGCGACCGCTGAGAGGTCCCTATTGTTTATGTAGAAATTATTATTAGGGCCCGAGCAGCGACCGCTGCGAAATCCCTGTTGTTTTTGTAGAAATTATTAATATTATTATTTTTCCGATTGTTCGATTGCATTTTTGACCCCCGAAACATGCACAAAAACTCACCAAACTTGGCAGTCTCATCGGGCATGGCGAGAAATTTGATATTTTAAACGTCTAATATGAACAGGAAGTGAGTTATGAATTTTTGAAAGTCCGACTTTTGCCCTTTTTTGCATGTTTACAGGGGTCATTCTTTTGCACCCTGATCCTAAAGGCTTCATCTGATTGCCTTAAAATTCTGTCTGTAGCATCTTAAGACCTGGGACAAACACTGGGGCTAAAATTGGGGCTAAAATCTTTTGTTTCCGAAATACTATATGACGGGGGCGGGGCTTCAAAGTTTTCACTTAAGATTTCCTTCGCCGCAATGGACAAAATGCTTAATAACTCTCCTGCACATGCTGCTAAAAATCCAAAACTTCACATGTACATAAAGAGTCGGTACCTGAAGACATCTATATGTTTATATTCTGTTATACACCTTGCGCCAATCAATATCATTTTTTACATTTTGACGTACTGCACGGTGCCCTTTTAACGAATCCGATTGAAAATTGGCTAGAAAAGACTCAAGACATTGATCTTACTCTATCCCTATTTTTGTGACTTTCCTTCGAAGGGCGTGGCTATTACGGTGCCGCAGAGTCTGATTATTCTCCGTGGCAACAAAAGTTCCTGCAAAATGATTCAGATGATCCATCTTCTCGAAATTTTTCACATTTGAGGATATTCAGGCCCTGAAGACGGCTGCCAACTTATTTTTGATCGCAGTGGTAGCGCCACCAACTGGTTAAAACAAATACAAATTATTTTCGTTGATTTTTTTCTCCGGGCAGGTTAACAAAATCTACCTTATATTTGCTCGGATGAGTGTTTAGGCCTTGAGGATGTCACAATACGAAAGTCTTTCGCCTTCTTCAGAGTGTCACATGATGGTGTCTTGTGACCCGTCTTTATCAGCTGATGTTCCATGAGGGCGTGACTTACCTGTCACAAGAATGAAGGCAAGTCACGCCCCCCGCTGTCCGTTCACTCCGCCAAGATGCTGCTCCAGGTGGTAGAGAGGATGAAGGCTCCCTTGTCTCTGTTCATGGTTTTTATGCCTCGCTTGCAGATCTCAATGGCCTCTCTGATCCAGCGCTGTTGTTTGTTCTCTTCGGTGCGGATGACCCTGCCCTTCTCCCGGTCCATGATGTGGTTTTCCCTTTTGCAGTGGTCAGTGATTGCTGATTTGTAATGTTCATGTTGTGCTTGTCATGATCCGCGTCGGGCATGACAGCCTTTTGTTATTGTTTTCATATGCATGCGGTTTTTGTTATTGTTTTTGTTGTTATTTTCTCCCCTCCTTCCTGCCATGTGCCTTTTCCTGTCTGTTTTGATCAGCTGAGCAGGGGCGTTTCCCCTCAGCACCTCGCCCTCACCAGCCACGCACCTGCTCCTCATCAACGATCACACACCTGCTCCCCATCTGCTCCCCTGATTACCGGACTACTTAAGCCTTCCATGCTCTCAACCCATTGTCGGGTCATTGCCGAAAATCACGGACAGCCACGACCACCTTTGTTCACGTTCTGCTCCTTGTTCATGTTCATGCTCTGGTTCCCCTCTTCGTTCCCGTCTTTCAGTGTTGTTCCTCGCCCTGCCTCCCAGTCTGGTCACGTTAAGTTTGTCTTTTGTTATTTTTCACCCTGCCACATTGTTTGCCCTGGTTGTTTCAGTTAATAAATTCCCTTCACGTTTCTGACCTCTCTGCCTCCTCGCCTTTTGGGTCCACCTCCTCCTCGCCGACCGGCGAGTCCTGACAGAATGACCCGACCAAAGAAGGACCCAGCGAGAGGCTCACGGCGGAGTCATGGACGCCGCCGGACGGACAACCCCCCTCAGCCTGCCGACCAACCCCGTGTCCTTCAAGTAGGTTCCATTTTCCGCTCGACGTCTGTTTCTCCCCTTTTGCCCCCCGATTACAGCACCGATTACCAGCCTGTCATACCCCCTCACCTGATCATAGATTCGGATTACGAGGACGATTTTGAGCACCAAGCCCTTTCACCCCCTCACGGTTCGAGTAAGTCCGGTCACGAGTTTGATTTTGAGCACCTTGCCCCTCACATTTTTTCCGATCCAGATCACGACTATGATTTTGAATATATTGCCACTCTCTTAGTCGCTCAGCGCAACGCGGAGTTATTTTTGAGCCGTCACCCTCCTCCCCCCGAGCCATTTGAGTTTTTCGCGACCACCTCCCACTCCCCCTCGCGCGCTTCACGTCCCAAATCCCGGAAGTCACGGTCACGTCGCGCACATCGTTCACCATCAGTTTCAGCACCGGATCACGCTCCCCTGGCTTCTCCTAGCTCGCGTTCACCAGCCCCCGCAGTCACGGTCCCTCAGGTCTCCCGTTTTCCTGATTCCCTATGGCGGCAGGCTGACAGGGATCAGGGCCCCCGGTTCGGCTGTGCCCGGATCGACTGCTGCACCCGGCCCGCTGTCGCCTCCACGCCTGCAGCAGTGACCAATGCAGCTCCCGCTGCACGGACCCCGCCGCCTCCATGCGAGCCGCAGCCTCCAGAGTCCCGTGCCGACTCCTCGAAGGCGGCCGAGCCCCGTTCCGGCTCCCCGCCAGCTGCTGAGCCCTGTCCCGGCTCCCCGCCAGCTGCTGAGCCCTGTCCCGGCTCCCCGCCAGCTGCTGAGCCCTGTCCCGGCTCCCCGCCAGCTGCTGAGCCCTGTCCCGGCTCCCCGCCAGCTGCTGAGCCCTGTCCCGGCTCCCCGCCAGCTGCTGAGCCCAGTCCCGGCTCCCCGCCAGCTGCTGAGCCCAGTCCCGGCTTCCCGCCAGCTGCTGAGCCCAGTCCCGGCTCCCCGCCAGCTGCTGAGCCCAGTCCCGGCTCCCCGCCAGCTGCTGAGCCCAGTCCCGGCTCCCCGCCAGCTGCTGAGCCCAGTCCCGGCTCCCCGCCAGCTGCTGAGCCCAGTCCCGGCTCCCCGCCAGCTGCTGAGCCGTGTCCCGGCTCCCCGTCAGCGGCCGAGCCCCGTCCCGGGGCCCCAATGGCGATCCCAGCTCCCGATCCAGCGGAGCACGCTGTGCGCCCGAACCAAGTTCACGTTCAGGCGGAGCACATCCTGCCCCCGACCCAAGTTCACGTTCACGCGGAGCCCGTCCGGCGTCCGTCCCTAGTTCACGTTCAGGCGGAGCACGCTGTGCGTCCGTCCCAAGCTCACGTTCAGGCGGAGCACGCTGTGCGTCCGTCCCAAGCTCACGTTCAGGCGGAGCACGTTGTGCGTCCGTCCCAAGTCCACGTTCAGGGGAAGCACACCCTGCTTCCGACCCAGGTTCACGTTCAGGAGGAGCACGCTGCGCGTCCGTCCCAAGCTCACGTTCCGGCGGAGCACGTTGTGCGTCCGTCCCAAGCCCATGTTCCGGTGGGGCACGCCTTGCCTCCGCTCCAAGCTCACGTTTTGGCAGAACACGGCCCGCAGCCGTCACTCCCGGTCCCTGCACCCGTGGTGGACGACGAGCAGTCGCCTGCCGTATCGGTCCCAGCGGCGCCTGATGAAGCGCCGCCGCTCCCGGTCCCGGTGCCTGCGATGGACGACGGTCCGCCGCCGAGTCACGCCTCAGCCTCGGCGACGCACGACGACCCACCATCGCACCCCGCTCTGGCCTCGGCAGCATCCGACGACCCGTCGCCACTGCTCGCCTTGGCTCCGGCAGCGCTCGACGACCCACGGCCGCTCCTGGTTTCTGCCTCGGCGGTGGACGGCGACTCACCGCCGCTCCACATTCTTGTCTCGGCAGGGGTCGACGACCAGCCGCCGCTCCCGGTTCCGGTGCCCGCGATGGACGACGGTCCGCCGCCGCGTCACGCCTCAGTCTCGGCGACGCACGAGGACCCACCACCGCGCCCCGCTCTGGCCGCGGCAGCATCCGACGACCCGTCGCCACTGCTCGCCTTGGCCCCCATTGTGGGACTAATAAAGGACATCTTATCTTATCTTCTCTTATTATTATTATTATTATTAGGGCCTGAGCAGCGACCGCTGCGAAGTCCCTATTGTTTTTGTAGAAATTATTATTATTATTATTTTTCCGATTGTTCGATTGCATTTTTGACCCCCGAAACATGCACAAAAATTCACCAAACTTGGCAGTCTCATCGGGCATGGCGAAAAATGTGATATTTTAATGTCTAATATGAATAGGAAGTGAGTTATGAATTTTTGAAAGTCCGACTTTTGCCCTTTTTTGCATGTTTACAGGGGTCATTCTTTTGCACCCTGATCCTAAAGGCTTCATCTGATTGCCTTAAAATTCTGTCTGTAGCATCTTAAGACCTGGGACCAACACTGGGGCTAAAATTTTTTGTTTCCGAAATACTATATGACGGGGGCGGGGCTTAGAAGTTTTCACTTAAGATTTCCTTCGCCGCAATGGACAAAATGCTTAATAACTCTCTGCACATGCTGCTAAAAATCCAAAACTTCACATGTACATAAAGAGTCGGTACCTGAAAACATCTATATGTTTATATTCAGTTATACACCTTGCGCCAATCAATATCATTTTTTACATTTTGACGTACTGCACGGTGCCCTTTTAACGAATCCGATTGAAAATTGGCTAGAAAAGACTCAAGACATTGATCTTACTCTATCCCTATTTTTGTGACTTTCCTTCGAAGGGCGTGGCTATTACGGTGCCGCAGAGTCTGATTATTCTCCGTGGCAACAAAAGTTCCTGCAAAATGATTCAGATGATCCATCTTCTTGAACTTTTTCACATTTGAGGATATTCAGGCCCTGAAGACGGCTGCCAACTTATTTTTGATCGCAGTGGTAGCGCCACCAACTGGTTAAAACAAATACAAATTATTTTCGTTGATGTTTTTCTCCGGGCAGGTTAACAAAATCTACCTTATATTTGCTCGGATGAGTGTTTAGGACTTGAGGATGTCACAATACGAAAGTCTTTCGCCTTCTTCAGAGTGTCACATGATGGTGTCTTGTGGCCCGTCTTTATCAGCTGATGTTCCATGAGGGCGTGACTTACCTGTCACAAGAATGAAGGCAAGTCACGCCCCCCGCTGTCCGTTCACTCCGCCAAGATGCTGCTCCAGGTGGTAGAGAGGATGAAGGCTCCCTTGTCTCTGTTCATGGTTTTTATGCCTCGCTTGCAGATCTCAATGGCCTCTCTGATCCAGCGCTGTTGTTTGTTCTCTTCGGTGCGGATGACCCTGCCCTTCTCCCGGTCCATGATGTGGTTTTCCCTTTTGCAGTGGTTAGTGATTGCTGATTTGTAATGTTCATGTTGTGCTTGTTCTTTTACTGCTCTGATTTTTCATTTTTTTGACAGGTAAGTCACACCCTCATGGAACATCAGCTGATAAAGACGGGTCTCAAGACACCATCATGCGACACTCTGAAGAAGGCGAAAGACTCGCCGAAACATGTCAGGTAAAAAATTAACCTAAAACATAATTGTCTGCTTTTAATGAATCAGTCAAATATCAATAATAAGAAGACAAAATGAACCTAATACAAATAAATGAATGCTTAATAACGCCCCTGCACATGCTCCTAAAAATCCAAACCTTCACCTGTAAATAAAACGTCCCGACCTGAAGACATCTTAATGTTATTATTTTGTTATACACACAGCGCCGCCAAGTGGAATCAAAAATGTGTTTTTATTTTAATTTTCACGTACTGCACGGTGCCCTTTTGACGAATCCGACTGAAAATTAGTCAGAAAAGACTCAAGACAATGATCTTACTCTCTGCCGAATTTTGTGACGTTTTGGCAAAAGGCGTGGCTATTACGGTGCTGAAAAATCCGATTGTACTTTGTGGCAACAAAAGCTCCGGCAACATGACTCAGATGATCCTATCTTCTCGAAGTTGTACACATTTGAGGATACTTCAGCCCTGAAGACATCTACCAACTTATTTTTCATCGTAGTAGTAGCGCCACCAACTGGTAAAAGCTAATACAAGTTATTTTCTTGGATGTTTTTCTCCGTGCAACTCAACAAGGTCGCCCTCATATATGCTCGGATGACTGTTTCGGCCATGAGGATGTCACAATACGAAATTCATCCTTTTTCGTGAAAAGTTGTGGGAGTGGCATTGCACTGTTCGGCAATAAAACAACGCTGATTATGAGGTTCTAAATATGAACGACAACTCGTGAAACTTTACACACACATCAGGCAGAGCAAATTTATCAATATTTTATACGTTAGTTGTGCAGCTTTTTTGAAATGGCTCGCCATGGCCCTCGAGAAATGTTAAAAAAAGCAGCCCTGGTTGAGTGTTTCACCTTGCTTTTTGTAAATTTTATGGAGTACAGTGAACCCTCGGTTATCGCGGTTAATGGGGACAGAGACCACCCGCGAAAACTGAAAATCCGCGAAGTAGCGGCGCACCTTCAAAAATGCTTAAAAAAAAATACAATATATATAATAAATATATATATATATATATATATATATATATAGACAGAGAGAGAGAGTGAAATTCATGTTATAACAAAAAAACCAAATTATTATTAAAACGTATTATTTTTTTATTCCCCAGCCATTCTTTTTGTATTTATTTAATTACTCCGACTTTTACCTGCTGGTACGCCGTCCGGTGTGCCCTGTGAAATGAAAGGTGGCATTCTTTATTTATTTATTTATTTATTTATTCATTTATTCATTCATAACTGACAGCTTCGCGCTCCGTTCGTGCCCGGGCGGAAGAGGTGTTCCAATTCGGCTTTACTGTGACACACGCCCGCCCTCCTGCCCCAGAGCTTCCATTCGGTTAAACTTAGGGGCCGCTTGGCACCGCCCGTGCCCGGGGAAGGTGCTCCTCTTTGGCTTACTGTGACGCGAGCATGCCCGCCTCCTCCGGAGCTTCCATTCGGTTAAACTTAGGGGCCGCTTGGAACCGCCCGTGCCCGGGGAAGGTGCTCCTCTTTGGCTTACTGTGACGCGAGCATGCCCTCCTCCTCCGGAGCTTCCATTCGGTTAAACTTAGGGGCCGCTTGGCACCGCCCGTGCCCGGGGAAGGTACTCCTCTACGGCTTAACTGCCACGCACGCCGGCCGGAGCTCTGGTACGGTCCGAACCGCGCGAAACGTCGCCACCGATCGTGTCCGGGGGAACGTGCTCTTCTTCGTCCACTCTCCTCTTCGCCCACGCTCTTCTTCGGCGCACGCCGGCCGTCTAACCGCTCCAGCGCCCGTCGTGCCGCTCGGCGAAACTACAATGCCCCCGAATATTTTTTATACCCGCGAAGCACTGAACCCGCGAAAGGTGAACCGCGAAGTAGCGAGGGTTCACCGTATGTATAAGACCAAGACCTACAAAAAAGTCTCTTGGAGCAATGAGCTAGGTTTTACAGGAAGTCGGCCATTTTGAATTTACTTAAAAGGGGCGGGTCACCACAATGGACTTTGTGTAGAAATTATTATTGGGGCCCGAGCAGCGACCGCGGCGAGGTCCCTATTGTTTATGTAGAAATTATTATTAGGGCCCGAGCAGCGACCGCTACGAGGTCCCCATTGTTTTTGTGGAAATTATTATTATTTTTATTATTATTATTATTAGGGCCCGAGCAGTGACCGCTGCGAGGTCCCTATTGTTTTTCTAGAAATTGTTATTAGGGCCCAAGCTGCGACGGCTGCGAGGTCCCTACTGTTTTTGTAGAAAATATTATTACTTTTATTATTATTATTATTAGGGCCTGAGCAGCGACCGCTGCGAAGTCCCTATTGTTTTTGTAGAAATTATTATTATTATTATTTTTCCGATTGTTCGATTGCATTTTTGTCCCCCGAAACATGCACAAAAATTCACCAAACTTGGCAGTCTCATCGGGCATGGCGAAAAATTTGATATTTTAACGTCTAATATGAACAGGAAGTGAGTTATGAATTTTTGAAAGTCCGACTTTTGCCCTTTTTTGCATGTTTACAGGGGTCATTCTTTTGCACCCTGATCCTAAAGGCTTCATCTGATTGCCTTAAAATTCTGTCTGTAGCATCTTAAGACCTGGGACAAACACTGGGACTAAAATTTTTTGTTTCCGAAATACTATATGACGGGGGCGGGGCTTCGAAGTTTTCACTTAAGATTTCCTTCGCCGCAATGGACAAAATGCTTAATAACTCTCTTGCACATGCTGCTAAAAATCCAAAACTTCACATGTACATAAAGAGTCGGTACCTGAAGACATCTATATGTTTATATTCAGTTATACACCTTGCGCCAATCAATATCATTTTTTACATTTTGACGTACTGCACGGTGCCCTTTTAACGAATCCGATTGAAAATTGGCTAGAAAAGACTCAAGACATTGATCTTACTCTATCCCTATTTTTGTGACTTTCCTTCGAAGGGCGTGGCTATTACGGTGCCGCAGAGTCTGATTATTCTCCGTGGCAACAAAAGTTCCTGCAAAATGATTCAGATGATCCATCTTCTCGAAATTTTTCACATTTGAGGATATTCAGGCCCTGAAGACGGCTGCCAACTTATTTTTGATCGCAGTGGTAGCGCCACCAACTGGTTAAAACAAATACAAATTATTTTCGTTGATGTTTTTCTCCGGGCAGGTTAACAAAATCTACCTTATATTTGCTCGGATGAGTGTTTAGGCCTTGAGGATGTCACAATACGAAAGTCTTTCGCCTTTTTCAGAGTGTCACATGATGGTGTCTTGTGGCCCGTCTTTATCAGCTGATGTTCCATGAGGGCGTGACTTACCTGTCACAAGAATGAAGGCAAGTCACGCCCCCCGCTGTCCGTTAACTCCGCCAAGATGCTGCTCCAGGTGGTAGAGAGGATGAAGGCTCCCTTGTCTCTGTTCATGGTTTTTATGCCTCGCTTGCAGATCTCAATGGCCTCTCTGATCCAGCGCTGTTGTTTGTTCTCTTCGGTGCCGATGACCCTGCCCTTCTCCCGGTCCATGATGTGGTTTTCCCTTTTGCAGTGGTCAGTGATTGCTGATTTGTAATGTTCATGTTGTGCTTGTTCTTTTACTGCTCCGATTTTTCATTTTTTTGACAGGTAAGTCACACCCTCATGGAACATCAGCTGATAAAGACGGGTCTCAAGACACCATCATGCGACACTCTGAAGAAGGCGAAAGACTCGCCGAAACATGTCAGGTAAAAAATTTTACCGAAAACATAATTGTCTGCTTTTAATGAATCTGTCAAATATCAATAATAAGAAGACAAAATGAACCTAATACAAATAAATGAATGCTTAATAACTCCCCTGCACATGCTCCTAAAAATCCAAACATTCACCTGTAAATAAAATGTCCCGACCTGAAGACATCTTAATGTTATTATTTTGTTATACACACAGCGCCGCCAAGTGGAATCAAAAATTTGTTTTTATTTTAATTTTCACGTACTGCACGGTGCCCTTTTGACGAATCCGACTGAAAATTAGTCAGAAAAGACTCAAGACAATGATCTTACTCTCTGCCGAGTTTTGTGACGTTTTGGCAAAAGGCGTGGCAATTACGGTGCTGAAAAGTCCGATTGTACTTTGTGGCAACAAAAGCTCCGGCAACATGACTCAGATGATCCTATCTTCTCGAAGTTGTACACATTTGAGGATACTTCAGCCCAACTTATTTTTCATCGTAGTAGTAGCGCCACCAACTGGTAAAAGCTAATACAAGTTATTTTCTTGGATGTTTTTCTCCGTGCAACTCAACAAGGTCGCCCTCATATATGCTCGGAGGACTGTTTCGGCCATGAGGATGTCACAATACGAAATTCATCCTTTTTCGTGAAAAGTTGTGGGAGTGGCATTGCACTTTTTGGCAATAAAACAACGCTGATTATGAGGTTCTAAATATGAACGACAACTCGTGAAACTTGACACACACATCAGGCAGAGCAAATTTATCAATATTTTATACGTTAGTTGTGCAGCTTTTTTGAAATGGCTCGCCATGGCCCTCGAGAAATGTTCAAAAAAGCAGCCCTGGTTGAGTGTTTCACCTCGCTTTTTGTAAATTTTATGGAGTACAGTGAACCCTCGGTTATCGCGGTTAATGGGGACCGAGACCACCCGCGGAAACTGAAAATCTGCGAAGTAGCGGCGCACCTTCAAAAATGCTTAAAAGAAAATACAATATATATATAATAAATATATATATATATATATATGTATATATATATATATATATATGTATATATATATATATATATATGTATATATATATATATATATATGTATATATATATACGGGGAGAGAGAGAGAGAGAGAGAGAGTGAAATTCATGTTATAACAAAAAAAACAAATTATTATTAAAACGTATTATTTTTTTATTCCCCAGCCATTCTTTTTGTATTTATTTAATTACTCCGACTTTTACCTGCTGGTACGCCGTCCGGTGTTCCCTGTGAAATGAAAGGTGGCATTCTTTATTTATTTATTTATTTATTCATTTATTCATTCATAACTGACAGCTTCGCGCTCCGTTCGTGCCCGGGCGGAAGAGGTGTTCCAATTCGGCTTAACTGTGACACACGCCCGCCCTCCTCCCCCGGAGCTTCCATTCGGTTAAACTTAGGGGCCGCTTGGCACCGCCCGTGCCCGGGGAAGGTGCTCCTCTTCGGCTTACTGTGACGCGAGCATGCCCGCCTCCTCCGGAGCTTCAATTCGGTTAAACTTAGGGGCCGCTTGGAACCGCCCGTGCCCGGCGAAGGTGCTCCTCTTCGGCTTACTGTGACGCGAGCATGCCCTCCTCCTCCAGAGCTTCCATTCGGTTAAACTTAGGGGCCGCTTGGCACCGCCCGTGCCCGGGGACGGTGCTCCTCTACGGCTTAACTGCCACGCACGCCGGCCGGAGCCCTGGTACGGTCCGAACCGCGCGAAACGTCGCCACCGATCGTGTCCGGGGGAACGTGCTCTTCTTCGTCCACTCTCCTCTTCGCCCACGCTCTTCTTCGGCGCACGCCGGCCGTCTAACCGCTCCAGCGCCCGTCGTGCCGCTCGGCGAAACTACAATGCCCCCGAATATTTTTTAGACCCGCGAAGAACTGAACCCGCGAAAGGTGAACCGCGAAGTAGCGAGGGTTCACTGTATGTATAAGACCAAGACCTACAAAAAAGTCTCTTGGAGCAATGAGCTAGGTTTTACAGGAAGTCGGCCATTTTGAATTTACTTAAAAGGGGCGGGTCACCACAATGGACTTTGTGTAGAAATTATTATTGGGGCCCGAGCAGCGACCGCGGCGAGGTCCCTATTGTTTATGTAGAAATTATTATTAGGGCCCGAGCAGCAACCGCTACGAGGTCCCCATTGTTTTTGTGGAAATTATTATTATTATTATTATTAGGGCCCGAGCAGTGACCGCTGCGAGGTCCCTATCGTTTTTCTAGAAATTGTTATTAGGGCCCGAGCTGCGACGGCTGCGAAGTCCCTAATGTTTTTGTAGAAAATATTATTACTTTTATTATTATTATTATTATTATTAGGGCCTGAGCAGCGACCGCTGCGAAGTCGCTATTGTTTTTGTTGAAATTATTATTATTATTATTTTTCCGATTGTTCGATCGCATTTTTGACCCCCGAAACATGCACAAAAACTCACCAAACTTGGCAGTCTCATCGGGCATGGCGAAAAATTTGATATTTTAACGTCTAATATGAACAGGAAGTGAGTTATGAATTTTTGAAAGTCCGACTTTTGCCCTTTTTTGCATGTTTACAGGGGTCATTCTTTTGCACCCTGATCCTAAAGGCTTCATCTGATTGCCTTAAAATTCTGTCTGTAGCATCTTAAGACCTGGGACAAACACTGGGGCTAAAATCTTTTGTTTCCGAAATACTATATGACGGGGGCGGGGCTTCAAAGTTTTCACTTAAGATTTCCTTCGCCGCAATGGACAAAATGCTTAATAACTCTCATGCACATGCTGCTAAAAATCCAAAACTTCACATGTACATAAAGAGTCGGTACCTGAAGACATCTATATGTTTATATTCTGTTATACACCTTGCGCCAATCAATATCATTTTTTACATTTTGACGTACTGCACGGTGCCCTTTTAACGAATCCGATTGAAAATTGGCTAGAAAAGACTCAAGACATTGATCTTACGCTATCCCTATTTTTGTGACTTTCCTTCGAAGGGCGTGGCTATTGCGGTGCCGCAGAGTCTGATTATTCTCCGTGGCAACAAAAGTTCCTGCAAAATGATTCAGATGATCCATCTTCTCGAAATTTTTCACATTTGAGGATATTCAGGCCCTGAAGACGGCTGCCAACTTATTTTTGATCGCAGTGGTAGCGCCACCAACTGGTTAAAACAAATACAAATTATTTTCGTTGATGTTTTTCTCCGGGCAGGTTCACAAAATCTACCTTATATTTGCTCGGATGAGTGTTTAGGCCTTGAGGATGTCACAATACAAAAGTCTTTCGCCTTCTTCAGAGTGTCACATGATGGTGTATTGTGACCCGTCTTTATCAGCTGATGTTCAATGAGGGCGTGACTTACCTGTCACAAGAATGAAGGCAAGTCACACCCCCCGCTGTCCGTTCACTCCGCCAAGATGCTGCTCCAGGTGGTCGAGAGGATAAAGGCTCCCTTGTCTCTGTTCATGGTTTTTATGCCTCGCTTGCAGATCTCAATGGCCTCTCTGATCCAGCGCTGTTGTTTGTTCTCTTCGGTGCGGATAACCCTGCCCTTCTCCCGGTCCATGATGTGGTTTTCCCTTTTGCAGTGGTCAGTGATTGCTGATTTGTAATGTTCATGTTGTGCTTATTCTTTTACTGCTCTGATTTTTAATTTTTTTGACAGGTAAGTCACACCCTCATGGAACATCAGCTGATAAAGACGGGTCTCAAGACACCATCATGCGACACTCTGAAGAAGGCGAAAGACTCGCCGAAACATGTCAGGTAAAAAATTTACCTAAAACATAATTGTCTGCTTTTAATGAATCAGTCAAATATCAATAATAAGAAGACAAAATGAACCTAATACAAATAAATGAATGCTTAATAACTCCCCTGCACATGCTCCTAAAAATCCAAACCTTCACCTGTAAATAAAATGTCCCGACCTGAAGACATCTTAATGTTATTATTTTGTTATACACACAGCGCCGCCAAGTGGAATCAAAAATTTGTTTTTATTTTAATTTTCACGTACTGCACGGTGCCCTTTTGACGAATCCGACTGAAAATTAGTCAGAAAAGACTCAAGACAATGATCTTACTCTCTGCCGAATTTGTGACGTTTTGGCAAAAGGCGTGGCTATTACGGTGCTGAAAAGTCCGATTGTACTTTGTGGCAACAAAAGCTCCGGCAACATGACTCAGATGATCCTATCTTCTCGAAGTTGTACACATTTGAGGATACTTCAGCCCTGAAGACATCTACCAACTTATTTTTCATCGTAGTAGTAGCGCCACCAACTGGTAAAAGCTAATACAAGTTATTTTCTTGGATGTTTTTCTCCGTGCAACTCAACAAGGTCGCCCTCATATATGCTCGGAGGACTGTTTCGGCCATGAGGATGTCACAATACGAAATTCATCCTTTTTCGTGAAAAGTTGTGGGAGTGGCATTGCACGGTTCGGCAATAAAACAACGCTGATTATGAGGTTCTAAATATGAACGACAACTCGTGAAACTTGACACACACATCAGGCAGAGCAAATTTATCAATATTTTATACGTTAGTTGTGCAGCTTTTTTGAAATGGCTCGCCATGGCCCTCGAGAAATGTTCAAAAAAGCAGCCCTGGTTGAGTGTTTCACCTCGCTTTTTGTAAATTTTATGGAGTACAGTGAACCCTCGGTTATCGCGGTTAATGGGGACCGAGACCACCCGCAAAAACTGAAAATCCGCGAAGTAGCGGCGCACCTTCAAAAATGCTTAAAAAAATATACAATATATATAATAAATATATAAATATTTATATTTATATATATATATATATATATATACGGGGAGAGAGAGAGAGAGAGAGAGTGAAATTCATGTTATAACAAAAAAACCAAATTATTATTAAAACGTATTATTTTTTTATTCCCCAGCCATTCTTTTTGTATTTATTTAATTACTCCGACTTTAACCTGATGGTACGCCGTCCGGTGTGCCCTGTGAAAAAAAGGTGGCATTCTTTATTTATTTATTCTTTCATAACGGACAGCCTCGCGCTCCGCTCGTGCCCGGGCGGAAGAGGTGCTCCAATTCGGCTTAACTGTGACACACGCCCGACCTCCTCCTCGGAACTTCCATTCGGTTAAACTTAGGGGCCGCTTGGCACCGCCCGTGCCCGGGGAAGGTGCTCCTCTTCGGCTTACTGTGACGCGAGCATGCCCTCCTCCTCCGGAGCTTCCATTCAGTTAAACGTAGGGGCCGCTTGGAACCGCCCGTGCCCGGGGAAGGTGCTCCTCTTCGGCTTACTGTGACGCGAGCATGCCCTCCTCCTCCGGAGCTTCCATTCGGTTAAACTTAGGGGCCGCTTGGAACCGCCCGTGCCCGGGGAAGGTGCTCCTCTTCGGCTTACTGTGACGCGAGCATGCCCTCCTCCTCCGGAGCTTCCATTTGGTTAAACTTAGGGGTCGCTTGGCACCGCCCGTGCCCGGGGAAGTGTTAAAGAAATTTAAGTTTGTATGTTCATCTGTTAGTTTTGTTGTTTAGTTTGTCATCTTAGCAAGTTTCAAACTATAACTAATCTTACAGGCCCCCTTTGTTGCACATGCATTCGTATCTTTCTGGCCTCTAATTAAACTTTCGACAGCTACGGGTGCCAGGTACGGCCTCATCGCGAATGTGACTCCCCAACGCCAGAACCCTTTTCTGTAAACACCTCCCTTGGGGTGTTGATGACCCCTTTAACCCTTCGTAGATAATGTTGGGGCCCGAGGCCTCTTAAGGCTGTAACTTATGCATTTAGGGAGGTCCAACACAAGGCTTGGTATTTCTAAAGCAACAATATCGTCATGGCCATAAAATAAGTTCAACATGTTAAGCCTTGTGAAAATACACTACACAGGTCAAATGAAGTTCAGAGTGAACATGCTCCCTTTTGCTGTTAGAATAAGCAGAAGTATGAACAAAAGGTGTCTTGTAAGCTGAAACCGTTAGAATAGGCAGGAAGAGGGTGGGCAAGTGGGATGGAGTCAAATGTCAAGTTTTCCATTCTGTATGTATTGCATATTCAAATTGCTTATGCTGATGCAAATAAAAACCATGTGTGCAGTCGAACACGCTGGCTTCGCCTCGGAGTTCGAGGGCTGCCCAGCGCGGAAATGACAGACAATCTTGGCTGGTTGATTCATTTGTTCAGGCTTGTTTTGATAGAAACATCCTTAACATTACTTGGTCCTTCGAATGCCGGATGAAAACGTGTGATCTGCGGTGGACGATTGACGACGACTGAAAACGGCGCCATCGTGAAAAGTCCTCTCTTCCAGGAGGCCGGTCCTCGGCCATCCTCCACCGGAGAGAACACAGACTTCATCCATGAACCGCGAGTGTCTCGACCAGCGGAGAGATTGTCACAGGTCAGTGGTTGTATACAACAGATAGTAAAAAACTTTTTGGGGTTTTTGAAGGATAGTAGGGTTTCAGGGAGTTCCTTTACCCGAAGAGATAGTACATCTTAGCTTAGCTATTTTCTGGAAGAAATACAGATTTAACTTTGCTATTTTGGAAGACTTGTTGGAAGACTCGGACAGTACAGAATTAACTGTTGTTTATTCTGGAAGGCAGATTAAGGCATTCCTTGTCTGGTAGAGAGTACAAGTGTAGTTGATTATATCTGCTCGGATAGTACAGAATTAACTGTTGTTTTTTCTGGAAGACAGATTTAGGGGTCCTTATTTCTGGTAGAGTACAGATGTAATTATTACTATATTTGGAAGTGATAGTACAACGTTTGTTATTTATAGAAGACGAAAATAGTTTATCTATTTTCACAGACACAGAACTGATCAATCTGTGAGTGTGTATGTGTATTGTATGAATGTCCAACGTTTGAGAAATCTAAAACTGACCGAGGGTTGTGAGTAAAAACACCCAGGAATACCCGCTCCAAATTGGGAGTAGAAGCTTGGTATTCAACCCAAAGTCAGGCAATTTGAATTTTTCTCAACACTGAGGAACCATAACTAGACACCATAACAATTAAGACTGTCAGAAATGGCGGCAGAATTGATGAAGGAAGTTAACTGTCAACTTTCCGAATTTGAAATAAAGGAAAAATGTAGGTTAGTTGAAATTGAAAAATATTGATTAGCTTCTCGTTTGTAGCTGTTCAATGTTGAGAACTGTGTGTGTTGTTTTGTGGGCCCGTGTATATGTCTGAGTCTGACTATGTGTGTGTGTGAGAACAAAGAAGAGAAAGGGTGGGGGTTGAGTCAGTGAGCTGGAGTGTGTGCGATTGGGGATTACTAATACCACTTGGTATTTTATCCCATGTAATACAGTAGGATTATAAACAGCAGACTGTTGTGGATGTAATAGACAAGAAATCTCCACCTGAAAAAGTTGAAGTGAGAATTGCCACAACAGGAAAATTGAGTTGCTGTCCTACTGATGAGAAACCAGTTTTTAGAACACCCTAGGTGTTGACAAACTGGTCCAATTTTCTAAAATTGGGGTATTGGGTAGTATAGTAAAGTCCAGGGAAACTTTGCAGTGTAGAGATTGGAAGTTAATAAGAAAAGAAAAGGAATGTGTAAAGAAAGAAAAAGAATGTGTAGAAAAGGGAAAGGAACAATTAATGTTCCATAGAAAGGATTGATGAAGTCCAAATGATAGGGCAAGTGAGAAAGGTGTCATAGGCAGATTTGCAAGTGGAAAACTGTATAGAGTAACAGAATTAGAACCTATGTGGTTGAGGGATGTAAGACACTGAGTTGGTTGCATGAATTGAAAGAGAGAAGTAGGTGTTATGAAAGATGGAATGAAGGTTTTGAAAGTGAACATGAGGAATCTTTGCAAAAGCATAGGTGTTTCCTGATTTTGAATTTTAAGTGGTGTCAAACCTGAGGTGCGGGGGCAGAATTTGGTTCTCTAACTGAGAGGCAAGGTAGGTTGAGAAGGAAAAGCGTAAGTGAAATAGGATGAGCGGAAAGTTAAGAGGGGGTTGGAGATGACTGAGAGGTAAAGTAGGTTGGGCAGATGCCAGAAGGAAAGCGTAAGTGAATTGGAACGAGCGGAAAGTTTAGGGGGAAGGAGCTGTTGCCATTGGCTTGAGATTGCCTGCTCGTAAATTGGCAGGGAGGAGTGGCCAGTAAACTGGAGCCTTTGGTAGGGGGCGTAACCCCTGGCAGCTTGGTTGCCTGGGGACCGCGTGATTGGCGTATGAACAGTGAGGCCCCCCCCCTCCCTTCTTTTTCTGCTGTGAGCGTCTAGGATAGGCTTGCACACGAGGGCGGCCAAGGAGAAGACGAGTAATTTACATAATGAATGAAGGGTTTGAGAACTTGTTTTAAGGAAGTGTACGATTGGGAAAATGAATGACTAGGCCGGGACCCCAGTGGGGCTTCGGACTGCGAGTTGATGTCCAAACCTCTGGATTCCCCCTCTGACAGTGACAACAGTGAGGACATTGAGGAAGATATTAAACATATGTTTGACCTCGAGAATTACTTAATGCGTCATCAAACTGAACCGATGAGATGCAGCTGTTAAAAAAGGAAGTCACATATTTAGGCCGCATTTTGACTGAAAAGGGGCGCATTTTTGGTGACAAGCAAAAAGAAGGCGTTGCCCGAGCCCTAAAACCAATAACAAAGAAGTAAATGATGTCCCTTATAGGTGTACGCAATTATTGCCAGGCATGGATTGCAAAGTACTTAGAAATCACACGACTATTGCTGGACATCATTTATGACAAGCCAATGACATTTGAGGAAAAAAAAAATGTTTGAACACTTGAGGTTGACAAGCTTTTGAACTTGTCAAGTGTGAACTCATTGATTAAGATGTATTAGCACTACCAAATTACTATGAGCCATTTGAGCAAACAGTGACTGCAAAAAATGGTTTCATGACCTTGTGTGGCTGCAGACGCGCAGGGCTCATGAAATCACTTGCATATTAGTCACAACAATTGGATCAAGCAGCCTTCACCCACCACATTCACATTGCACGGCGACCTAATTGTCACATTACACTGATAAGGTGCGCTCAGCCCAGCGTCACTTTTTCCCGCACCAGTAGAAGGCACACCACACGACTGTGGAAGCCGAGTCCAAATTACCACCAAACAGCGACCTGACCTCTTGGACACCTTTCTCCCGACTGGAGAGACAGTTTTTTGACGGCCGCAAAGGGGTGGGAATTTTTTTTTTAACAAAGCATTTTGTTTCAAGGGATATTAAAATCTGTATGTGCAGGACAAGCAGCAGAAACTTCTGTGCTGATCCAGAATTGTAAGATGTTTTCTAAAAAACATTTTACAATTTGGACTGACTGCCAAGATATATGTTTATGTGTTCTGTCGACATTGGGCAAACGGCGTTTTAAAAAATCACAAAAGATGAAAGAAAAGTTGTGCATAAAGCACGTCTAAATAAGTATTTGTAAATGCAAAATTTTCTGAACAGAAAATGAAACGATTACAATTGAATACTGCCTCGCAGACAATGCAGCAAGGGGTAATGCACACACACACACACACGCAGCAAATCAACTTGACAATTTGATCTCACGCCAGGGAAAAATACACCACTAATTGAATGCACACATTGGGAGAAAAAAGGTGCAAACATTGCTGAGGAGTAGAGGAGTAACATGAGTGACACATGTGTGTCAACAGGGGGAAGTATGATATGAAATTGTTCCCACATATAGACTTTTCAACAAAAAACTTTTTTTTAGACAAAGTGTTAGTTGTTTGGGTTGCAATATTGTTTGGTTATAATTAATGTGTTTTCAAAATGGATTACGTTGTTTCCAACAACACATGATGATGTTAAAACAGTTGGAAAAAGTGTTGTGTAATCGAATTATCCTGACATTTGGAATTTCAAGAGTGATTTAAAGTGAAAATGATGCATTTTGTGAATAATGTTTGTAACAAGTGGGACAGTTGTTGCAAAATTGACTCAAAGCGTCATTTTGCATACAGTCTGCAGGACTTGTGGAACGCACGAATGGAACTGACTTATCAAGACAAAGAAAAAAAAAAGAGACAATGGCCAGACTGTGTTTCAATCACAGCAATGAGGATAGTGCCAGCCGAAGGAAGGACACTATCCCCTTTTTATCCTATATGGCCTCACACATAGACTCTCAGGTTCATCAGAACCACCAGCGACTGGCACATCTGTCCCAGTCCACATGAAAGACATGTTTGACCACAATTACTGGCCAGTGTGTTTTGATCCACAGATAAACCACGTCCATGTGGGAGACCAACTCTTCCTCAAGGTGCTGAAACGACCTCGTTGGGACAGTGAACGCTGGGACGGCCCTCATCAGGTGATTGCAGTGACCCCGACGGCAGCAAAGGTCGAGGGGCGTGGCGGCTGGAACCATCAGTCGCAGTGCAAGCTTCTCCGGTCCCTGCTGAAGGCTGAGCGACGCAAGTCCCTTGGAGAGGATCTCCACCACGTACACTCCAATGTACCAACAAAAGACCACAGTTGGAAAGAGGGTTTTCCGTGGCAAACACACCCCTCTCGGAAGGATGGAGCAAGCCGCCGAACAGCAACTGGGCACTGCCCTGTCGACCAGATGCATCATCTACTTCCTTGCAGGGCTGTGCCTGGTCAGCGCACAACCTCGAGACCAGGACAACGTCAAACGCAGACGAGTTGCACAGGCGCAGACTGCTGACTACACGCACATCAAATAAAACCTGCAGCCTCTGAAAAAACGCTCAAGGTCACTGATTCATGTAACTTGCATCACAGAAAAGAGTTGCAGTTGTGAATGTTTGATGTTCCGGGTTTATTTTGTACATACATGTATTGGACCAAAAACTGCATTAGCTTTGCTTTATTATCTTTTAATTGTTATTATTTTTTTGGGCTTCTCGTTCGGGGCATGGGTTTCTACCCTTTTCTCCAAGAATTTTTGAGTTTTTGGGTAGTTTTTCTCCCCCCTCAAGCGACAGCCTTTGATGATGAGATTTGAAACTTGATAAACAGGAGGGATATGTTAAAGAAATTTAAGTTTGTATGTTCATCTGTTAGTTTTGTTGTTTAGTTTGTCATCTTAGCAAGTTTCAAACTATAACTAATCTTACAGGCCCCCTTTGTTGCACATGCATTCGTATCTTTCTGGCCTCTAATTAAACTTTCGACAGCTACGGGTGCCAGGTACGGCCTCCTCGCGAATGTGACTCCCCAACGCCAGAACCCTTTTCTGTAAACACCTCCCTTGGGGTGTTGATGACCTCTTTAACCCTTCGTAGATAATGTTGGGGCCCGAGGCCTCTTAAGGCTGTAACTTCTGCATTTAGGGAGGTCCAACACAAGGCTTGGTATTTCTAAAGCAACAATATCGTCATGGCCATAAAATAAGTTCAACACGTTAAGCCTTGTGAAAATACACTACACAGGTCAAATGAAGTTCAGAGTGAACTTTTGCTGTTAGAATAAGCAGAAGTATGAACAAAAGGTGTCTTGTAAGCTGAAACCGTTAGAATAGGCAGGAAGAGGGTGGGCAAGTGGGATGGAGTCAAATGTCAAGTTTTCCATTCTGTATGTATTGCATATTCAAATTGCTTATGCTGATGCAAATAAAAACCATGTGTGCAGTCGAACACGCTGGCTTCGCCTCGGAGTTCGAGGGCTGCCCCGCGCGTAAATGACAGACAATCTTGGCTGGTTGATTCATTTGTTCAGGCTTGTTTTGATAGAAACATCCTTAACAGGAAGGTGCTCCTCTACGGCTTAACTGCCACGCACGCCGGCCGGAGCTCTGGTACGGTCCGAACCGCGCGAAACGTCGCCACCGATCGTGTCCGGGGGAACGTGCTCTTCTTCGTCCACTCTCCTCTTCGCCCACGCTCTTCTTCGGCGCACGCCGGCCGTCTAACCGCTCCAGCGCCCTGTCGTGCCGCTCGGCGAAACTACAATGCCCCCGAATATTTTTTAGACCCGCGAAGCACTGAACCCACGAAAGGTGAACCGCGAAGTAGCGAGGGTTCACTGTATGTATAAGACCAAGACCTACAAAAAAGTCTCTTGGAGCAATGAGCTAGGTTTTACAGGAAGTCGGCCACTTTGAATTTACTTAAAAGGGGGCGGGTCACCACAATGGACTTTGTGTAGAAATTATTATTGGGGCCCGAGCAGCGACCGCTACGAGGTCCCCATTGTTTTTGTCGAAATCATTATTATTTTTATTATTATTATTAGGGCCCGAGCAGTGGCCGCTGCGATGTCCCTATTGTTTTTCTAGAAATTGTTATTAGGGCCCGAGCTGCGACGGCGGCGAGGTCCCTATTGTTTTTGTAGAAATTATTATTAGGGCCCGAGCAGCGACCGCTACGAGGTCCCCATTAACCGCGATAACCGAGGGTTCACTGTATTACTCTTACTCGATCTTGGCGCCGCTTTTGACACTTGATCATAACATATTATTAAAACGCCTTGAAACTTGTGTTGGCATTTCAGGTTCAGCGCTTTCTTGGATTAATTCGTATCTGTCGGAGACGACGCACCGTGTAATTCATGGCAATGCGTCTTCTGATCTTTGTAAGATCACACGCGGAGTTCCGCAGGGATTGGTACTAGATGCTACCGCTTGGTGATATTATACGGAAATATCACATTAGTTTTCATTGTTATGCTGATGATACGCAATTATACATGCCGTTGGATATAACGAATCCGTGTGATTGCTATAAATTAGAGGCATGCCTTGCCGAAATTAAACTATGAATGTCTTTCAATATTTTGCGTCTTAACTCAGATAAAACCGAGATGCTGATCATTGGACCAGCGCGTCATCTGTACCTTTTTCAAAGACACCACTATGAGTATCGATAAATTGCCCAAAAGGATTCAACAAAAAATCTCGGTCTTATATTTGACACAACTATGTCGTTTCAAATGCACATTAAAAATATTACTAGAACTGCATTTGTTCATCTGCGTAACATTGCTAAAATTCGCCCAATTCTATCAACTTGTGATGCAAAAATCTTAATCCATGCGTTTGTTACGTCTCGCCTCGACTATTGTAACGTTTTGCTCTCGGGTCTCCCCATGTCTAGTATTAAAAGTTAGTTCAAAATGCAGCAGCTAGACTCTTGACTAGAACGAGAAAGTTTGATCATATTACCCCGATACTTGCCAATTTGAATTGGCTTCCGGTCCACTTGAGATGTGATTTTAAAGTTCTGCTACTTGCCTATAAAATATTGCATGGCTTAGCACCTTCCTATCTCGTTGACCTCGTGGTACCATATGTTCCGTCCCGAAACCTTCGCTCACAAAATGCTGGTCTTTTAGTGATCCAGCGAGCCAAAAAGAAGTCCACAGGTTCTAGAGCGTTCTCTATTCGGGCACCAATGCTTTGGAATGTACTACCCTCAGGTATTAGAGGCGCCACCTCAGTAGAAATGTTCAAAACACTATTAAAGACGCATTTATACTCTTGTGCATTTAGTTGAACTATTTGTTGGCCTGTTTACTGCCGCTTTTTCTCTTATCTTCTCTTTTCTGCCCCCTTTTCCCCGGCTGGGGGATTAGGTGACGGTGACCCACTAGGAAGTTTAAGGCATTGACAAACTGGGCATGCACCTGTTCCAGTGATGTCGTCTTCCTGCAGCGCGACATTTATTTATATACTTTAGCATCTAATTTAATTATTTGTTGGCCTGTTTACTGCCGCTTCTCCTCTTTTCTGCCCCCTCTTCCCCTGCTTGGGAATTAGGTGATGGTGACCTGCTATGAAGATTACGGCACTGACCAACCGGGGAGGGACCTGCTCTGCCGAAGTCGTCTTCATGCAGCACCTCTTCTGATTTCCCTATATTTCAGCACTTCGTTGAACTACTTGTTGGCCTGTTTACTATTTCTGTTCTTTTTTTTCTGTTCCCAATTCCACAGCTTGGGAATTAGGTGATGGTGATTCACTTGGAAGTGGCTGTTCTGAATTTACCCCAAACTGACTATTTCAAGATCAAAGGCTCAACCTCGGATATGCTGCCATGGCGATTACGGTCCTGGATGAGGACCCACTCCACTAAAGTCATCTTCCTGCAGCACTTCATTTAATTGACTCTCACATTATCTCATCTAACATTGTATAGCATCATTGTATGTGTCAAATGTTGCCCACTTGGCATCCAAAGCAGCCTGGTCATCCTGGAAGGGGGTTTCCCCCCCATCTGTGGTCCCTTCTCAAGTTTTCTCACTTTTCCCCCAATGGGGTTTTGAGTTTTTCCTTGCCCTCCTGGGGGTTAAGATCAGTGGATGTTGATTGTGGTTATGTAAAGCCCTTTGAGACTGTCTGTGATTAAGGGCTATACACATAAAATTGACTTGACTCGACTTGGACCAGAATAGAAGTGGATGAGGGAAAAAGGGAGGGGCGGTGTTGACTGATATTGTGCAGATGGAAGTAGGCTGACCGGGTTGTGTTATTATGCTTATGGAAAGATAGAGTGCTGTCAAGGATGACACCCAGACTCTTGACCTGAGGGGATGGGAAAACAATGGAGGGGCCAACAGGAATGGGAAAACTGCCAACTTTGGATTGTATTGATTTTGTACTGAAAAGAATAACTTCTGTTTTGTCGCTGTTAAGCCTCATGAAATTATTAGAAAACCAGTCATTGATTTCAGATAGACAGGAGGTGACGGAGGTGGGAGGGAGTGATATGCTGGGTTTGCAGGAGAACTAGAGCTGGGTGTCATCCGCGAAGCAATGGAAAGCGATATTGAATTTTCGGAAAATTCTGCCAAGGGGAAGGAGGTATATGATAAATAATAGGGGGGCCAGGACCGAGCCTTGGGGCAAACCTGAGGTGACTGGGAGGGACTTTGATGAGAAATATTTAAGCTGGATGAACTGAGTGCGGTCTTTGAAGTATGAATGGAACCAGTTGAGGGCGGTGTGGGTGATGCCGATGGAAGAAAGTCTTTTGAGAAGGATGGTGTGTGAGATGGTGTCAAAGGCCGCAGTCAGGTTAAGAAGGATGACAATGGAGAATGAATCTGAGTCAGCTGCAATGAGGAGAGCAGAGGTGACCTTGAGTAGAGTTGATTCAGTGCTGTGAAGTGCACGGAAACCGGACTGAAAGGGTTATTGCAGGTGAGATGAGAGTGGAGTTGAGTGGCGACTACATTATCTAGGACTTTTGAAATGAATGGTAGGTAGGAAATAGGGCGGAGGTTCAGGAAATAGTACTGAGCGGCTTTTTCTTAATCTCATGAGAAAATGTACTTGGGCAAGCACAGTCGAAAAGAGTCGTGCGTTATCTCAGCCCAGCCTCACATTCTTCCCCCGGCACGGGTCTACGTCCAAGGGAAGGTCCTCTCCAGATTAATCATTGTCTGGATGGTTGATTCCCAGCTGGTCCCCAAGACTGGTATTCCACGGCTGGCCTTCTCCGGCGGGCAGTCTCTCCGTCTCTTCTGCTGGTATTCCCCTGTAATCTTGTCAGTGTGCATGTATGTGTGCTCCAAAATCAAATTATGTCTTTCAGAATGTGTTTTTGCAATGGCGTCCCCTTGAACCCTCCAATCAATCAATCAAATTTTATTTATAAGAGCACTTTTCATACATAAAATGCGGCTCAAAGTGCTGTACAATAAAAACATCCAAATTACAACGAAAAACTAAAACCCATTCCACCCACTCAACATAAACACAAGACACATCCACATACACGCCTGAACTCGCACACACACAGAACACTCGCATTCACACAACTTAATAAACCATCTTAGTAGAAAGACAGGGTAAGGCACAGAGAAACCATATGAGAAAATGTACCCAGGGTAGGTCATCCGCGCTGAGAGGGATGACGGCTCACGCCCACAGGGAGCTGCGCCAACACACAGACCCCTAGCCCAGACTGACCGGGGTAGACCCTACACATAGTGCAGAGGGCCCCGGTCCGCCGGGCCTAAGGAGCCTCCGGGATGAAGCCCCCTGTGAGAAGGCCAGCCACACCTCCCAGCGCGGAGGCCCCCCTTGAGGAAACACTGGAGCTAAAATATATAAAAGAAAATGATAATGCTAAACAAAAAAGAAGCTAAAAATTAAAGGACAATAATATAAAAAGACGAAGCTAAAATATATAAGAAAAATTATGATACTAAAAGACAGAGAAGAAGCTAAAAATTAAAAGACAATAATATAAAACGACGCAGCTAAAATATATAAGAAAAATGATGATACTAAAAGACAAAGAAGCTAAAAAAAATTAAAGACAATGATAATATATAAAATGACAATCCTGAATTAAAAGACTAAGATAAATTATTTAAAAGCCAAACAAAAAAGGTGAGTCTTGAGCAGGGGTGGGCAATTATTTTTTCCATGGGGCCACATAAGAAACATTAAATATTGTGGAGGGCCGGGCCAAAAGGCTGAACTCAATTCTGCATAATATTAATTGTATTTCTTTTTTAAAAAGCAGTAAATAGCACTGTTTTGACAAGCTGGCATTAAAGTTAAGCAATGAAACTAAATACCAAATAAACTGAAAAAATGAGGTTGCCTTACAAAAATGTATTCATTCAAATTTCTCAACACAATGGTAGACATAATATTAACATTTTTTACTATTTGTGACTCATATTAGTAAACATATTCTGTCACATTCACTTCAAAACACATTTTGAGTTCCATATACTGTTGGATAGTTGTGTAAAGGTTCTGAGCATTTTAAAGACATCACAATATTGTCTTTTTGCACCAAACATTAAGCAAGATACAACATATTGACTGTCACTGAACTGTGATTTTGAGAAAAAGTGTCCCAGTTCATTGTTATCTGGTGCCGTTTTTATATTTCTCTGCATGTTTCGTCTGGTAATGCCGACTCAAATTGTAGTCCTTCAACACGGCGATCTGCTCCCCGCAAACTAAACACACAGCTTTACCTCTAACTTCAGTAAATAAATACTTCGCTGTCCAATTTTTGTTGAAAATTCTACATTCGGCATCTACCTTTCTTTTTGTAGCCTGAGCGGACATTTTTGAGGACGAACGTTGTCTTGTTGTGATTCAATCGCGCGCATGTCTTGATAAACGCATTACGTCATTATGTGCGACGCACATTGTGCGGGAATAAAAAAAAAAAAACAATTTCAGAATAAAAGCAGTGCAGCTTTCGCCCATGAATGAGGTGAAATTAAAAAGTATGTTTATTTTGAAATTTCCAATTAACCTTACACTCGCGGTCAGAGTCAACCAAAGGTATGTGGCCCGGGCCATACAATGCCCAGGTCTGTCATACGGGCCAGTCAGTGCCACCCGGCGGGCCGGATGTGGCCCGCGGGCCGTGCAATGCCCAGGTCTGGTCTTGAGCCTCCTTTTAAAAATATCAACAGTCTCTGCGGACCTGATGTCCTCCGGCAGGCTATTCCATAGACGAGGACCAGAATGGCTGAATGCAGCCTCGCCATGTGTTCCAGTCCTCACCCGAGGAATAATTAACAGGCCGGTGCCAGAGGACCTCAGGGTCCGCGAGGATGGCCCAAGACCGTTAAGGCATTTAAAAACTAATTGAAGAACCTTAAAATCAATCCTGAAACACACGGGGAGCCAATGCAGCGATTTTAAAACTAAATCCAGTGCCCAATTTGGTATGTTTGCATCTCTATGTCCTATGTGGAGAATGTGCTTTGTCATATTTGTCCATGAAGTGCTGTCTGGCTTGTCATCAGTTTGTAATGTGCAGACTGAATATGTATGATGTGAATGTGAGTGTAGGTCATGAAAATACTATGTTCACACATTTATAAACTAAGTAATATAACTTTAGCATGTGAAAATAATATCATAAATCAGTAAAGACCATGACTACAATCAGTCATTCCTATGCGTAGTAGAATTAGAATTAGAATTAGAAATCCCTTTATTGTCATTGTACTCAAGTGTGCAACGAGATTAGAAGGCTCCCCTCTCCAGTGCAATACAACAATAAGACAGACAAATATATAAATTAGATTAATAAATAAGAGAGTGCAATGGAATTTAGTACAGAATAGGGTATATAAAAACACATCACGATGCTGTTCTGCAAGGTAAGGGTGTTCTCGTGTGTGTGTGAGAGTTCAGAATGGAGATGGCTCTCGGAAAGCAACTGTTTCTCAGTCTATTGGTCCTCGATTTGATGCATCTGTAGCGCCTGCCAGAGGGCAACAGGTCGAACAGGTGTGAGTTTGGGTGGGTATTGTCTTTGACGATGTTGAGATCCCTTCTGAGGCACCGGGCGGTGTAGATGTCCGACAGTGAGGGGAGAGGGCAGCCAATAATCCTTTGCGCTGTTTTGACTGTCCTCTGGAGCCTCACTCTGTCGGCCTCAGTGCAGCCGCTGTACCAGGTGGAGACACAGTACGTCAACAGGCTCTCAATGGACGAGTGGTAGAAGGCTAGCAGCAGCTTCCTGTCCAGGTTGAATTTCCTGAGGACTCTCAGGAAGTGCAGACGCTGGTGGACCTTCTTTACCACTGCTGTGGTGTTGTGAGTCCAAGAAAGGTCGTCGGAGATCTGTACTCCCAGGAACTTGAACGTGTGGACCCTCTCCACACACACGCCTTCGATGCAGAGGGGGGGCGGCACCGTCTTGTTCCTCCTGAAGTCGACGACAATCTCCTTTGTTTTTGCAGTGTTAAGGTGCAGTCTGTTGTCCTTGCACCAAGCTGTCAGTCTCTTTACCTCCTCTCTGTAGGCTGTCTGGTCACCTTCCGAGATCAGACCGACCACTGTCGCGTCGTCAGCAAACTTGACGATGGTGTTGTTGCCATGGGCCGGGCTGTAGTCGTAGGTGTAGAGGGCGTATAGGAGAGGGCTCAGCACGCATCCTTGAGGGGAACCGGTGCTCAGCATGCAGGTGGAGGACGTGTAGGGGCCGAGCAACACAGTCTGGGGTCTGTTGGTCAGAAAGTCCTTAATCCAGATGCGTGTGAGGGCAGGGAGGCCGAGAATGTCAAGTTTGGCGACGTGGATGTCTGGGATGATTGTGTTGAATGCCAAGCTGTAGTCCACAAAGAGCATCCTTGCATAGCTCTGCTGTTGTTCCAGGTGGCCCAGCACAACATGCAGAGCAGTGTTGATGGCGTCCTCAGTGGATCTGTTAGCCCAGTATGCAAACTGGTAGGGGTCCAGAGTGGGAGGAAGGCAGTCCCTGATGTGCTGGAGAACCAGCCTCTCGAAGCACTTCATGATGACTGGTGTGAGAGCAACAGGACGGTAGTCATTCAGGTGGACGGCTGGTGACTTTTTGGGGACAGGAATAATGATGGAAGTTTTCAAGCAGGAGGGGATGACTGCTTGAGCCAGGGAGCGGTTGAAGATCCTGCAGAATACATGTGACAGTTGGTGGGCACATGTTTTGAGGACCTTGCCTGGTATTCCGTCGGGTCCAGTAGCTTTCCTGGGGTTAACAGCCAGGAGCGCGCGCCTCACATCGTGTTCCTCTACGGTGAGTGGGGGGGAGTTGGAGCATGAAGTGCGGGGGTGTGACGGTTGGGGCGAGTCAAAGCGAGCAAAGAAGCAGTTAAGCTCCTCTGCCAGCGATGCACTCGGGTCTGCAGAGGTCGTGCTGCTGCCACGGAAGTTGGTGATGCTCCGTAGACCCTGCCACACCTCCCGTGGTCTGTTACTGGCAAGGTGGGCCTCCAGCCTCCCCTTGTAGGTTGCCTTGGCTAGCTTGATGCCTTTGCTCAGGTCAGCACGAGCCACCCTGTACTGGGCTTTGTCGCCTGACCTGAAGGCAGCGTCACGGGCCTTGAGGAGAGAGCGAACCCTGCTGGACATCCAGGGCTTCGCATTTGGGAAGGTCCGTATAGTCCTGTGTAGGGACACAGTTTCCATGCAGAACTTGATGTAGTCCACTACACAATGTGTGTAGACATCAAGGTCCTGATGATCAAAGAGGCCCCAGTTTGTGTCTTGAAAGCAGTCCTGTAATTCACTCATGGCGCCGTCACGCCAGGTTTTCACAGTCTTTGTGGTGGGCCTGAATCTGCGCCTGAGAGGGATGTATGCAGGTGCGAGCTGCAAGGACAGGTGGTCTGACTGGCCGAGGGGGGCGAGTGGGAGGGCCCTGTATGCGTGCTTGATGTTCGAGTACACATGGTCGAGAGTGTTGTCTCCCCTCGTTGGGCACTTGACATGCTGGTGAAACTCTGGGAGTACAGTCTTTAAATTGGCCTTATTAAAGTCTCCCGCTACTACGTGAACGCCATCAGGGTGGGCCCGCTGATGTTTATTGATGACGCACGCGAGTAGCGAGAGCGCCGTGCTAGTGCTAGCGTCGGGAGGGATGTAAACAGCTGTGACAATCACGACCGTTAGCTCCCTCGGGAGAAAATAAGGCCGGCATTTAACGGACATGAACTCGATGTCGGGGGAAGAGTGCTTCTCGACGATCGTGCTATCGCCGCACCAGTTCTCATGCACGTAAACACAGAGCCACCCCGCCCCGTCTCTTACCGGTGTCCCTTGTCCGATCCGCGCGATGTAGCGAGCGCCCGGCCAGCTGGATGCTAGCATCGGGGACGTCTGCGTGCAGCCAGGATTCCGTGACGACGATCACACTGCTGTCTCGCACATAGCGGTTTCCCAGGATTTGTAATCCCAGGTCGTCGATTTTGTGGACCACGGATCTGGCGTTGGTGAGGTACAGACTCGGCAGTGGTTGCCTATGGGGCTGCCGTCGCAGCCGTTGCAAGACACCGGACCTGCAGCCCCGCTTCTGCTTCCTCTCTCTGCGTCGCCTGCGCCGCCTCCCGGTCCCGATGACAAGCCACGGTGAGCCGGGCAGCCTCGCCAGTTCGTCCGGAATTTTGCGATCATAGCATATTCAGTAAATATAAACCTGCTAAATTAAATAATTGACATTCTGTCCCATAAATGTTTAAAATGCCGGTAATTGCCATACAATCCTTCAAGGGTCGACGAGCGATGTTCGGGAGGAGGAGCAGTGGTGGTGGTGCGTTTCCCTCGGGCATGTGTCGGTAAATCCAGCGGAGTTCAGCGGCAGTGGATTGAAGTTGTCCTGACACAGGTTGATGACATGACAGGAACAGGCAGAAGTGCGAGAAGCAGACTGGCCTGCGGGTCCACATGGCAGACAGGTGCTAACTTTGATAGGTAAGCTAAACTTTAGCCACAGTAGACGCGTCAGCGACTATGCAATCGGTGGGTGGCATTCATGAGAATCGGGATCGCTCAACATACAGATAATAATAAATAAAATCACTGTAACTGGAGGGATTGTAAACTGCTAAAGCAGGTACAACAAGCGGATCCAAAAAATTTCTGAGAGTTACCGGTGAGCAGTGGCAGCCAAACGTGCCAGCGTCCACTCAACCGGGAGTTGATTCAATATTCACAATATTTTATTATTTTGTCGTACAGTTGTTTAAAAATGGCTCGCTATCGCCCCCTAGAAAAAAAAAAACAACAAAAAAAAACAGCCCCATATCTCTGTTTCACCAAACTGAAAATTTGATGAAGTGTGTACAAAGCCAAGACCTAATAAAAAGTCTCATGGAGCCGTATGCTAAATTGAACAGGAAGTCGGCCATTCTAAATTTATCAGAATCCGAAATCCTTTTATTGTCATTGTACAGTGTGCAACAAGATTAGGGAGCTCCCCTCTCCAGTGCAATACAACAATAATTTAATCAAATATATAAATTAGATAAATAAGAGAATAAATATTGTGATGGAAAATAGTATGAAATTGGAGAAATACAACACAATACGTCGCTGTTCAGCAAGGTAAGGGTGGTCGTGTGTGTGTGCATGTGTGTGAGAGTTCAGAATGGTGATGGCTCTCGGAAAGAAAATGTTTTTCAGTCTATTAGTCTTTGATTTGATGCACCTGTAGTGCCTGCCAACAAATTTACTTCAAACATTGACGAGGCTTTGAAAACAAAAGCTGCTCTAACTTTAACTACAAGCAAATTCCTCTTGAAGATTCCTCACGTTATTTCTCGGAAATATTTCACATTTCCAACGTGCCAGTACCCCAACGTTGTCCGGGTGGCGAGGGCCCTTTATAGCTGCTCGCAGCTCTAGTTTTTAATTAATTTTTTTAAATCAATGGTGATGACAGTGAAATATGTCTTGTCTGGTATCATGATAGCTGGAGGATATTTTGTCATGATATTTTAGTCAGGCCTGATAACAGTGATGTATGCTGATTTAAGGCTACTTTTATTTTGAAATGCCGTATCACATTTTGGTGGGACCGCATTTGATGGACAACTGGGGTTGTCTAGTGTCCCCCAAAATGGGTCTGATATCACGATAGCTCGAGGGTATTTTGAAATGATTATTTTAAAATCAGTGTTGATGACAATGAAATGTGCATATTTCAGGTGGGTTTTTTTTTTATTGTGAAATTACACATCAGATTTTGATGGGACCATTTTTGATGAACAGCTGGGGTCGTCTAGTGTCCAACAAAACTAGTCTGGTATTACGACAGCTCCAGCTCTTTTATTTTAAAATGCCTCCTTACATTTTGATGGGACTACTTTTGGTGGAAAGCTGTGTTGTCTTGTGTCCTCCAAACCTGGTTTGGTATTACCATAGCTAGAGGATATTTTTTAATGAAATTTTAAAGTCAGGCATGATGACAGTGAAATGTGCAGATTTCAGGCAACTTTTAGTTTGAAATTACAAATTAGATTTCGATGGGACCACTTTTTATGGACAGCTGGGGTAGTCTCGTGTCCCACAAAACTGGTCTGGTATCACGATAGCTCGAGCTATTTTTTTTTTAACTCAGTGGTGATGACCGTGAAATAAGCGAATTTCAGGCTACTTTTATTTTGAAGTGCCACATCACATTTTGATGTGACCACTTTTGGTGGACAGCTGGTGTGGTCTAGTATCCCCAATCCTGGTTTGGTATCACGATAGTTTGAGGATATTTTTTAAAGATTTTTCTTTTAAATCAGTGTTGATCACAGTGCATATTTCAGGTGATTTTTTTATTTTTAAATGCCACATCAAATTTTGAAGTGACCACTTTTTGTGGACAACTGGGGTGGTCTGGTGTCCCGCAGAACTTGTCTGGTATCACGATAGCTTGAGGATTTTGTAATGATTTTAATTTTTTTAATCATTGGTGACGACAGACAAATAAGCAAATTTTCACGCTTTTATTTTTAAATATCCCATCAGATTTTGATGGGACCACATTTGTTTTTACGGTTCCGTCACCACGCGAGTGGCTACCTGCTAAAGCAGCACGGCTCACTATTTGAGCCTTTTTCGCGTGTTTTTTCCTTTACCCAGTTTTATTTATTTTACCTCATCGCAGCAATGGACATCCAAATTGCGGTGGTTTTATTGCTGCTGGGGGCTGTTTTTTGCGTGATCGTGTCCGGAGATGTCACTGGGAGCTACGGATCAATCGTTTACACAAGAGATCAGCTGTTAGCACTTCGTGCTAACCCCGTGCCGACTCCCGGAGCGAGACCCGATATCCCCCACGAGTTGAGGAGGAAGAGACGGGGGATGTCGCGCGGGGGCGAAACGCCAGGCAAAGAGGAGGCGTGACCACCCCGTCCTCCTGTCCGTTTTTATGGGAAATGTTAGATACCTTCCCAAGAAAATGGACGCGGCACGAGAGGAACTTCCAATGAGCTAGCTTGCTGATGTTCACGGATTCATGGCTAACAGACCTAACGCCGGACACCGTCGTGGAATTTGACGGCTTCCAAATACTACTTGCGGACAGGACACTGGAAAGCGGTAAGAGGAAAGAGGAGGGCTGGCTGTGTTTGTTAATGATAGATAGTGTAACCCTAGGCACATCACAGCTAAGGAGCAACTTTCCAGTCGGGACAATGAGCTGCTAGCTGTTAGCATGCGTCCATACTTGACAAGCATCGCGAGTTAACAAGGACGTGCACGTAACAGGTGCGTGAGTAAACTGCTTAAAACTTTGATCGTCATTCAGCTGACCTACAAATTGAGACGCTACAGTCAGTTTGACGTTTTTGTTTGCTTGATTGTGGATTGACATGGAGGAACAAGACAGTGGAAAGCGGACATTAAAAATGACGGAGAAAAGCTGTAGAAGATCACAAGCCTAAACGGATGCAGGCACGCAGGTGCAAATTTGCTCAATTGACCTCCATGCAACGTCAAATTGAACAATTGATGGAGGATGATGCAAATGTTGACGCTGTAAAAAACTGAGCTTTGTGTTTGCTTTAGCGGCATGGAGCAAGAATTTGTGGACCTCAATTCCGGTGTGCAAAATTTAAAGACTGAAGAGGATTTTGTCGATGACCAAAATAACTGGTTTGATCCAAAAAATGTAATTAATGGAAATGTGAGCAATGGAAGAAGGACGTTTTGAAACGTGCAGAGGAAGGATGCAATAAACAAATATCACCTGATGATAGTAGATCTGCATCAACTAACTACACCCATAGAAGTAGAAGTAAAGAATCTAACAGACAGAAGCTCACTTCTGTCAACGTCTTCAATTAAATTAAAGGCTCAAATGGAACGAGCATGTTTAAAGGCAAAGGCTGCTGATTTACAACAAAGGTTGGCACTTGAGCAAGAAGAAGCTGCAATTAAGGCAAAGAAGGAAATGCATGCAATGCAAACGGCACTCCCTGAGTCTGATGCTAAATTGGATGTCTTGAGAAGATATGAAAATACCCAGGAGGATGGTATCCACATTCCTGATGAGTGTGTTACAATTTAAACAAGGAAAAACATTCAATTACCATCACAGCCTATCAGAGCAACAAGCAGTGTTGACCTGAAATGCTCCCACTTCGACTATTCCAATGGCTAGATTTCCACATCAGACAGAAAGTAGAGAACAACAGGGACATGTGCTTGATGGCCTTTGCCAAGCAATCTCACAGCAAGCCAGTGTCGCAGAATACTTAGCAAAGAGTCAAAAAGCATCGCTACTTCCCGAACTTTCCATTCCTACGTTTAAAGGCGACCCTCTGCATTATAAAACCTGTATAGGTGCCATTGAACATGGGATTGAAGGCCGTACAAGTGATAACCGTGATCATCTTCAATTTTAGTTGCAGTATACTAGTGAACAACCACATGAGTTGGTGAAGAGCTGCATCCATATGGAACCTCTGACAGGATATACCAAAGCAAAACAAATCTTGAAGGAGTTTTATGGTGATGACTTCATGATAGCAGAAGCATATTTAAAGGAAGCCATGGATTGGCCAACAATCAAGTCTGAAGATGGTGTTGCACTTCAGTCTTTCACATTATTCCTTATGGGCTGTTTGAACATAATGGCAGATGTTAATTATATGGAGGACTTGGACAACATGGCTAATATAAAGGCATTGGCAAACAAACTTCCATACAGACTTATAGAATCTTGGAGAAAATTTGCCTGCAATCTCCAAGAAAGAACAAATAGAAGAGTGAAGTTTAAGGATTTTGTTGACTTTGTTGACAAGCACGAAAGATTCTATAAAACAGAAAACAAAATCACAACACACAGAAACACCAAAATCAAAGAAAGTCTTCACAACAGTCATTGTGCCCGCCAAGATGGAAAACAACAAAACCACCACGCCAAAGGCAGAACCTGTTTCAGTGGATGCTATTGCCAAACCATGTGCTAATTGTAATGGAGAGCAACAGTCTCACAATTTGTAAGGAATTTAGGAGAAAGCATCAGAAGGATAAGATTGACTTCTTGAGGAGCAAGGGTCTGTGTTTTGCATGTTTGATGCACGGTCGCATTAGCAGTTGCTGGAAACAAAAGCTTCAATGTCAAGAATGCTCTAGACTGCATCCTACAGCACTACACATTGTCCATAAACTTCTGCAAAGAAACAGCCTAAGACGATTGTGAATAGCAGTACCTATTAAGCGCCCTCGTACAAACAACAGAAACCTGGGGTGTCACTGGGGCCTGTAAATAGGACTGCATCCTTTCAATAATTCCGGGATGGGTCAAGGCACAAAAAGGAACCAAGACAGTGACGACTTACTGTCCGGTTTAAAAATGCCCTGACGCCTTTTTTAGACTGAAATAACTTACTAAAGTTTTCGTTTTGTGCCATTCAGAATGGGAGAGGGAGCCAGGAGGCGAAACAGCCGTCTTGCCAGTTCAATCCCGCACACCCTCTGACTCTCACCCTCCGTTCTGCCTTTTTATTGAAACTAACTCATCAATAACTAATCACCAGAAGACAGAAAAGCATCAACAACTAATCACCAAGAGACAGAAAACATCAATAACTCACGGTATAAAGGTCAGTTTAACTAAAGCATCAATAACTAATCACCAGGGACTCCAGCAGGCAGAAAATCATAACCCAAGGTCAGTTTAACTAAACACATCTTCAGGATGGGGTGTCTGTGTGTGTGTGTGTTAAAATAACAAGTAAGTGTCTCTGTGTGTGTTAAACATTAATGAGTGTATAAAAACATGATTATGAATACACAAACTGATTACCTATCCTCAGCCCATCTTACATTTCCCCCCTGTTGTGGATTTAAAAATCATGTCCTTACGGCTTTAAGACAGATCATCATAATGAAATCATACAACAGTGTGATCATCAGTGGAGGAGCGAAAACCTCACATTAGGGAAAAATTCCCCTCCTCCCTTCCGGCGTAGAATGAGATCCTCATAATTTGATGACCATCAGGGAATAAAACTTGTCCCTGGGGTGACTTGGTGGAGGCCCTTGCCTCGTTGTAGGAGAGGACAGCCGTCCTTACCTCCCGGATCTTCGTGTATGGTGTGTGTGTGTGTGCACGTGTGTGGACAGGGGCAAGAAGTCCATGTGTTTTTACGTTTTAGTGTCCAGTTTGAGTTCGTCATTCTCAACATTAATCAGGTTGTAACGGTACATTTGGGCAACAAACCTACGATTAACCATCATCTTTGTCATAAAAATAATGCAACATGAACAGACTAAACATAACAAAATGAAAACTATAATTATCCCTATATATTGTTTTTTTAAATTCTTCATAGTGGTCATAACATCAATAATTGTTTCATTTTTATTAAAAATTTAAATGCAGTAATGTACTCCAATCAAGGCTGATATTCCTTTGTTATGTACGTCATTAATTTCCAAACAATATCTAATCTTTTTGTTCTGTGGCTTCAACATATTTATCATCTCATCAATATTAGCACCACAGAGTACTGAGTTTCGAGATCCTCACAATAGTCGTTCTCAAAATGATATTTTTTTTTATCAATTTAGCTTTGTTAAGGTAAGATATTTTATTGACAATCTAACATTAATATGCAAAGAACATGTACATTAGTACGAAATGTAAAAAAAAATTGTGGTGGGGGGGGGGTGCGAATTGTTTTCTTCTTGGTAGGGGGGGCATGACAGGAAATAATTGAGAACCACTGGTCTAGTCACACACCAGCTCGGGTTCATTCCCTACCAGAGAAATGACATTCCATGTCCCCAGAGCTAGGCGCTTTATGTTGCCGGGGATTGGACTGCCTTTGACTGCCTCCTAGCTCAAAGGAAACCCAAATTCTTTGGTCCCGCCCACTGGTAGTGAGCCGAAGCCCTTGTATTAAATAATAAATAAATACATAAAATAAAAAAATTAATAAATTTAAAAAACGGACCGATCCACTGCTTGGGTTAGTTTGACCCACCTTGAGATCCGTTCCCACTCAGTGACAGTGTCTACAAGCCACTGCCACCAGGCCAGTGAACCGACGTCCAGGCAGTGACAAAAAACGTGATCAAATTACATTGCTCATCATAAGGTGTTTGTGAGACGCTCTTTGTATGTTTCCTCAATTAAGACCTGTTTTCCATTGGTGTATTTGAAAAAAGTGGTGAACCTGTTAAATTCACTACAAAACGTTAAGAAGATGAAAGTAATGTTTGAAGGAATATTATTTTTCTATCGACATGCCGGCGGGCGGGCACAGATAGAGAGTGATAAAGCAGCACCACCCGCGCGGGGCGTGCTGACGAAAAGGCAAGCGCTCCTCCTCTCATCGCGTCCTTATTAAGACAGAAAAAAGACGCTGTTGAATTTGACCTATTCGCAGTTCGAGCAGGTGCTTAACGCTGGAGAATATCACCACTTCGAAGTTCGAACTGCTGTTGAAACGGAGAGGTAAGTGTTTTTCGTTTGTTTTTATTCAAAACATGCCTCGAGTGCATTTGTTCATGGTTAGAGATAGTTGTGTGGAAAACACTATACAAAGTAGCACCATGGATGTGGGCCTACAACACTGGCCTAGCAAACATGTGCTCCTACATCGACATAATTGACGAGCTCCAGTTAAGCATTGAATAATTATAAAACGTCATGGTGCTTTTACTCATTTAAAGAACTAAACCGACGCGTATTTTCATCCGGTGGTCAGGTTTGCATTGAATGTGAGCACGAGGGACGCTAGCTTGTTGCGTTAGCTTTGCGGAGCTAACAGCTTGCACTTTTGTTATAGAACAACAGAATGCAAGTACCATGATAATTTCTGTCATTAATTTTTGTGTAAGACACGATGTTCACTGGTTAATTACATGATTCTTAAAGCAAAGGTTACTGTGAATGCAATTTTGGTAAGATTTTTGTAGTCACACTGCATAAATCTGTCTGTCTGTTGTTTAAACTTCAATATAAACTATTATGGTTGAAATCGTTAATTGGGATGGAGGGATTGATATTTTTTTAATTTATAATTTATTTTTCTTACACTGATATTGTTAAAACTCCATTTAGCCTATAGTATTAATAATTCTCAACACAAAACTGTCTTTTTTCTTTATAGAATAAACAATGCCTTCCCTGAGATGCAGGAAGTCCCCAAAGCAGGATACTATTGAACATGCAGTCAAGGGTCTGGACAAGACTGCAGAGTTAGAAGCGAAGTATATAAACTCATTTAAAGGTATGATGTTAACGCTTTTGCTAAGATATATTATTGTTTTCTGATAACCAAGCTGACATCGTTTTTTAAGTGGTTATTTTACATTAAGAGTGTCTTGACCTTTTCTTTTGTCAGTTTCAAGTTATTTCAGTGAGCGTGAAACCTGATGGTAGGAGTTCTATCTAAATTAAGGCTGTACTTGATGACGCCCTCCGGCATTTTTATACCACAATAGACCGGTGAACAAGTCCGATATTGATAGTCTAGTGTAAAGCACGTTATACGTCACAGAGATCACGTGACGCGATCCAATATGACTGTGTATACAGTGTATGTCATTGTTATGAAACTAAATAATCTTAAAGTTTTTTTTTTACGTAACCAGGTGCCATTGACATTTGTACTTTCAGTCCTAATACATACTGGCTAATGCAATGCTGGAAAATGAATTTTGGCTGGTCTGTTCCTTTAAAATCATAAAGAAGGGCTCTGCTCTATCCCTCACAAGAAGCAATGTTTCAAACCACCCTACATTAGTATAGTGGCCCAAATGAATATGATGACTCCTTATTTGTGTGCTTAAAAATATGACGAAGCTATCTTGATTTCCCTGTTAACTAGGTCGAGGAGTATTTACCAAGGCCCCTTTCAGGAAAGACGACTTTATTCTTTATTATGGAGTACAGAGGAAAATTGATAGATTCTGATAAATCTCAACGCAGGAAGATGGATGGAAGAGGCACTGTCTTTTTGTTTGACTTCCGCCGGCAAGAAAAAACTTGGAGGTGAGGCAAAGATTGAGATGTTATCTTATTTTTGTTTTTATTTAAAAAAATAAACACATACTCATCCCATAAGTGTTAGGGGAAAAATCATTCTCTAAGCAAAAATGTATACCGTATTTTCGCACCCAAAAGACGCGCCGTGTCAAAGGGCGCAACACCTGTTGAGGCCGCTATTTCTGTCTTTGTAACATATACTGGACGCACCGCCTGACAAGACGATAGCACAGCTGCTGTTAGCATAGCATGAACTTGGCAGAGCTGCCCACACTGACACAGCCGATAGCAGCCTACTATGCCCCAATAACATGAGCAATCACCCCATTGTTGCAGCAGACGCCAAGTCTCTATTGACAATAGCTGACAATGGCTCAGGCCAATATTAGGTGCATTGGCAATAGCCTACAAAGCAACGTCAGGGGAGGGACTTGGCTGCTCACCACACACAAAAAATAAAAAACTCATCATACAAGCAAACAATGAAACATAGAAATAAGATTAACACAAACATGTATCTCTCATGCCATCAATATACCCAAAAAAAATGAAAATAATACAAAAGCCACTCAGCCTTAGCTAATTCAAGCAATGCATTCTGGGAGCAGAGACCCACAATCCCATAGCTGTTTAGAGAGATTTGCATGGCTGTTTAAAGAGATGTGCTGTTATGCTTTGGACTTTTTGTCTGTTGTCTAAACCTGGGACGTTTCTTGCTTGCAATAACATAAATGATAAGACAGACTAAAACATTGTGGACAGCTGCCCTTTGTCCAGCTTTTTCCAACACCATCACCCAAACATTATAGTCAGATGGTGTATTTGTCACGGTCGATTGTAAGCATGGACAACTCACTCTTTGCCCAGCAGGGTGTGCTAACATGCACTTCCAACAGCTCGTTGATGACAAGGGCTGATGGACGTGAGTGGTACTTTGTCCATTTAATGGACGCATCGACTGACAGGGCGCTTTGTTTGCTTATGACTGCGAAAATACGGTGATTACTTTTATTCATGCGTTGAATCTGTACAAATGAAAATATAGACCATGAAGTCTCAAAGACAAGCTGTTAATAGGGTCTGATTCCAATAGAAATTTCTTGTATGATTTTATTTAGAAGATTTAAAAATTGTGGATTTCCTATTTTTATGTTTTGTGTACACAAGATTGTCTCAAAGATTAATTTCTGACATTGATTGAATAATTGTTTTTTTTTTTTTTAAATCTATTTTAAGTGTTGATGCCGCTCAAGAAGATGGCAGTCTGGGAAGACTGGTTAATGATGACCACATGCACCCCAACTGTAAAATGAAGAAGAAGACAACAGAGGACAGACCACACCTCTGTCTGTTTGCGCTCCGAGACATTGATGTTGGCGAAGAAATAACTTAAGACTATGGACCAGCTGGCCTTGGAGAACACAGGTTTGTAAGATGCATCTTTAAGTCCAATAACAGAGCCCACTTGTGGTGTTCTGGTGATGTAGTTTCCAATTAGTTTGGCAATCTAATAAATGTATGTTGAGGTTTCTATGGAAGTTGAACATGCTGACTGACTGGGGGAGTTCTCCATTGTCCACTATCTGTAATTCAAATTTGTGGGTCTGAGTCAAAGTTTGGCTCTTCAGGAACAACGAACTGGTCAGGGAGTGACAGTATTACAAAGTTCTGCGTTACTCTTTTCTGGGCGGTGGCCCTGTTAGGCCATCATATGCCATATTGCAAATATCCCCATTGTGGGACTAATTAAGGACATCTTTATGTTGTGGTTTCCCTACCAGAACCAGCACCAACCCTGTATATTCATGATATAAAACACTGTTTCAATTTGATATTTAGCCTTTCTATACTGTAAAAATAGAAGACCCCAGGCTTTCCTGCGCTCCCTTGCCCAATTGGTGGTGTTCAGGAGACAACCTGGGACTGAAATATCAGTCACAACCAGTGTTGTTTTCGTCACTGATGACTATGACGAAAATACTTCGTTAACGCCCCTTTTTTAATGACGATGACAAGCTAAACGAGGTTCTTTTATGACGAAAACATGACGTGATGTACATGAATTTTTTTCGTTGACGAGACAAAATTGTTAGCATGTGGTTCATAAATTATTTTATGTTGCTTTTAGTGAAATAAAGCCACAACAGTTGCCCAACAAAATGTTTTGCTTCTCTGCTTATTTTGGAGCAGTGAGCATTGATTCCACTGTTGCCACTTTTTTCTGTTTGTAATGAAGAATCCTTTGTAGTCCATCCAAAAGTCTTTGTTATTGGGTGGAAACCTTGAATGCCTTGTTTTAACTCAAATGGACTTAAACCCATCCATCCATCCATCCGTTATCTGTACCGCTTCTCCTCACTAGGGTCGCGGGGGGTGTTGGAGCCGATCCCAGCTGTCTTCGGCAGTAGGCGAGGTACACCCTTGAATTGGTGTCCAGCCAATCGCAGGGCATACATAGACGAACAACCATCCACGCTCACACTCATGCCTAGGGGCAATTAGAGTGTCCAAGCAACTTGCCATGCATGTTTTAAGAATATGGGAGGAAACCGAATTACCCAGAGGAAACCCACGCAGGAAGGCCGGAGCCAGAATCGTACCTACGACCTCAATATTGTGAGGCCATCCTGCTAACCAGTTGGGCCACCGTGCCGCTTGGACTAAAACCTTTGTGAATAAATTGACGAAAACTAGGGTAAAACTTTTTTTGCGTTTCCGTCGATTAAAACTGGACTAAAACCCTTTTTTTAGTTTTCGTTGACTAAAACTGGACTAAAACTATAACGAATTGGGATGACTAAATGTGATGTAAACAAATCAGCACTTTGTCCAAATGACTTGGACAAAATCTAAAATGCCTGCCAAAAACAACACTGGTCACAACACGTGTCTACAGAAGATTAATTGGCATGGGCGAAATTAATTAGTTTTATTTCATTCATGAGCTTATGTTTTGTTTTGGGTGGCTAAGGCTTAAAATGTGTAAAAATCTAATCCAACCTCAAATATAATTAATTCAATAAATTTATGATGCTACTAAAACATCGAAGCAGCCTCCTCCAGGCTTTACAGACTCAGAAATGGAGGTATGCGTATCGTGTACTCATCCTGTCGTGTCTCGAGATGTTAAAATTGCAGTTAGATAGACGTGTGCTGATTAGACAAGACTTCTAATATATCTGGTGTCACAGGATATTTGTCAGTGAATGTGTATGTCTGGTTTGAGGCTCACTCAGCTTTTTCAGAGTTTTGTGACGTTTTGGCAAAAGGCGTGGCTATTACGGTGCTGAAAAGTCCGATTGTACTTTGTGGCAACAAAAGCTCCGGCAACATGACTCAGATGATCCTATCTTCTCGAAGTTGTACACATTTGAGGATACTTCAGCCCTGAAGACATCTACCAACTTATTTTTCATCGTAGTAGTAGCGCCACCAACTGGTAAAAGCTAATACAAGTTATTTTCTTGGATGTTTTTCTCCGTGCAACTCAACAAGGTCACCCTCATATATGCTCGGAGGACTGTTTCGGCCATGAGGATGTCACAATACGAAATTCATCCTTTTTCGTGAAAAGTTGTGGGAGTGGCATTGCACTGTTTGGCAATAAAACAACGCTGATTATGAGGTTCTAAATATGAACGACAACTCGTGAAACTTGACACACACATCAGGCAGAGCAAATTTATCAATATTTTATACGTTAGTTGTGCAGCTTTTTTGAAATGGCTCGCCATGGCCCTCGAGAAATGTTCAAAAAAGCAGCCCTGGTTGAGTGTTTCACCTCGCTTTTTGTAAATTTTATGGAGTACAGTGAACCCTCGGTTATCGCGGTTAATGGGGACCGAGACCACCCGCGGAAACTGAAAATCCGCGAAGTAGCGGCGCACCTTCAAAAATGCTTAAAAGAAAATACAATATATATAATAAATATATATATATATATATATATATACGGGGAGAGAGAGAGAGAGAGTGAAATTCATGTTATAACAAAAAAACCAAATTATTATTAAAACGTATTATTTTTTTATTCCCCAGCCATTCTTTTTGTATTTATTTAATTACTCCGACTTTTACCTGCTGGTACGCCGTCCGGTGTTCCCTGTGAAATGAAAGGTGGCATTCTTTAATTATTTATTTATTTATTCATTTATTCATTCATAACTGACAGCTTCGCGCTCCGTTCGTGTCCGGGCGGAAGAGGTGTTCCAATTCGGCTTAACTGTGACACACGCCCGCCCTCCTCCCCCGGAGCTTCCATTCGGTTAAACTTAGGGGCCGCTTGGCACCGCCCGTGCCCGGGGAAGGTGCTCCTCTTCGGCTTACTGTGACGCGAGCATGCCCGCCTCCTCCGGAGCTTCCATTCGGTTAAACTTAGGGGCCGCTTGGAACCGCCCGTGCCCGGCAAAGGTGCTCCTCTTCGGCTTACTGTGACGCGAGCATGCCCTCCTCCTCCGGAGCTTCCATTTGGTTAAACTTAGGGGCCGCTTGGAACCGCCCGTGCCTGGGGAAGGTGCTCCTCTTCGGCTTACTGTGACGCGAGCATGCCCTCCTCCTCCGGAGCTTCCATTCGGTTAAACTTAGAGGCCGCTTGGCACCGCCCGTGCCCGGGGACGGTGCTCCTCTACGGCTTAACTGCCACGCACGCCGGCCGGAGCCCGGGTACGGTCCGAACCGTGCGAAACGTCGCCACCGATCGTGTCCGGGGGAACGTGCTCTTCTTCGTCCACTCTCCTCTTCGCCCACGCTCTTCTTCGGCGCACGCCGGCCGTCTAACCGCTCCAGCGCCCGTCGTGCCGCTCGGCGAAACTACAATGCCCCCGAATATTTTTTATACCCGCGAAGCACTGAACCCGCGAAAGGTGAACCGCGAAGTAGCGAGGGTTCACTGTATGTATAAGACCAAGACCTACAAAAAAGTCTCTTGGAGCAATGAGCTAGGTTTTACAGGAAGTCGGCCATTTTGAATTTACTTAAAAGGGGCGGGTCACCACAATGGACTTTGTGTAGAAATTATTATTGGGGCCCGAGCAGCGACCGCGGCGAGGTCCCTATTGTTTATGTAGAAATTATTATTAGGGCCCGAGCAGCGACCGCTACGAGGTCCCCATTGTTTTTGTGGAAATTATTATTATTATTATTATTATTAGGGCCCGAGCAGTGACCGCTGCGAGGTCCCTATTGTTTTTCTAGAAATTGTTATTAGGGCCCGAGCTGCGACGGCTGCGAGGTCCCTATTGTTTTTGTAGAAAATATTAATACTTTTATTATTATTATTATTATTAGGGCCTGAGCAGCGACCGCTGCGAAGTCCCTGTTGTTTTTGTAGAAATTATTATTATTATTATTTTTCCGATTGTTCGATTGCATTTTTGACCCCCGAAACATGCACAAAAATTCACCAAACTTGGCAGTCTCATCGGGCATGGCGAAAAATTTGATATTTTAACGTCTAATATGAACAGGAAGTGAGTTATGAATTTTTGAAAGTCCGACTTTTGCCCTTTTTTGCATGTTTACAGGGGTCATTCTTTTGCACCCTGATCCTAAAGGCTTCATCTGATTGCCTTAAAATTCTGTCTGTAGCATCTTAAGACCTGGGACAAACACTGGGGCTAAAATTTTTTGTTTCCGAAATACTATATGACGGGGGCGGGGCTTCGAAGTTTTCACTTAAGATTTCCTTCGCCGCAATGGACAAAATGCTTAATAACTCTCTTGCACATGCTGCTAAAAATCCAAAACTTCACATGTACATCAAGAGTCGGTACCTGAAGACATCTATATGTTTATATTCTGTTATACACCTTGCGCCAATCAATATCATTTTTTACATTTTGACGTCCTGCACGGTGCCCTTTTAACGAATCCGATTGAAAATTGGCTAGAAAAGACTCAAGACATTGATCTTACTCTTTCCCTATTTTTGTGACTTTCCTTCGAAGGGCGTGGCTATTGCGGTGCCGCAGAGTCTGATTATTCTCCGTGGCAACAAAAGTTCCTGCAAAATGATTCAGATGATCCATCTTCTCGAAATTTTTCACATTTGAGGATATTCAGGCCCTGAAGACGGCTGCCAACTTATTTTTGATCGGATGAGTGTTTAGGCCTTGAGGATGTCACAATACGAAAGTCTTTCGCCTTCTTCAGAGTGTCACATGATGGTGTCTTGTGGCCCGTCTTTATCAGCTGATGTTCCATGAGGGCGTGACTTACCTGTCACAAGAATGAAGGCAAGTCACGCCCCCCGCTGTCCGTTCACTCCGCCAAGATGCTGCTCCAGGTGGTAGAGAGGATGAAGGCTCCCTTGTCTCTGTTCATGGTTTTTATGCCTCGCTTGCAGATCTCAATGGCCTCTCTGATCCAGCGCTGTTGTTTGTTCTCTTCGGTGCGGATGACCCTGCCCTTCTCCCGGTCCATGATGTGGTTTTCCCTTTTGCAGTGGTCAGTGATTGCTGATTTGTAATGTTCATGTTGTGCTTGTTCTTTTACTGCTCTGATTTTTCATTTTTTTGACAGGTAAGTCACACCCTCATGGAACATCAGCTGATAAAGACGGGTCTCAAGACACCATCATGCGACACTCTGAAGAAGGCGAAAGACTCGCCGAAACATGTCAGGTAAAAAATTAACCTAAAACATAATTGTCTGCTTTTAATGAATCAGTCAAATATCAATAATAAGAAGACAAAATGAACCTAATACAAATAAATGAATGCTTAATAACGCCCCTGCACATGCTCCTAAAAATCCAAACCTTCACCTGTAAATAAAACGTCCCGACCTGAAGACATCTTAATGTTATTATTTTGTTATACACACAGCGCCGCCAAGTGGAATCAAAAATTTGTTTTTATTTTAATTTTCACGTACTGCACGGTGCCCTTTTGACGAATCCGACTGAAAATTAGTCAGAAAAGACTCAAGACAATGATCTTACTCTGTGCCGAATTTTGTGACGTTTTGGCAAAAGGCGTGGCTATTACGGTGCTGAAAAATCCGATTGTACTTTGTGGCAACAAAAGCTCCGGCAACATGACTCAGATGATCCTATCTTCTCGAAGTTGTACACATTTGAGGATACTTCAGCCCTGAAGACATCTACCAACTTATTTTTCATCGTAGTAGTAGCGCCACCAACTGGTAAAAGCTAATACAAGTTATTTTCTTGGATGTTTTTCTCCGTGCAACTCAACAAGGTCGCCCTCATATATGCTCGGATGACTGTTTCGGCCATGAGGATGTCACAATACGAAATTCATCCTTTTTCGTGAAAAGTTGTGGGAGTGGCATTGCACTGTTCGGCAATAAAACGCTGATTATGAGGTTCTAAATATGAACGACAACTCGTGAAACTTTACACACACATCAGGCAGAGCAAATTTATCAATATTTTATACGTTAGTTGTGCAGCTTTTTTGAAATGGCTCGCCATGGCCCTCGAGAAAAGTTAAAAAAAGAATAGAATAGAAATAGAAATCCCTTTATTGTCATTGTACTCAAGTGTGCAACGAGATTAGAGGGCTCCCCTCTCCAGTGCAATACAACAATAATACAGACAATATATAAATTAGATAAATAAATAAGACAGTGCAATGGAATTCAGTACTGAATAGGGCATATAGAAACACATCACAATGCTGTTTTGCAAGGTTAGGGTGGTCTCGTGTGTGTGTGAGAGTTCAGTATGGAGATGGCTCTCGGAAAGAAACTGTTTCTCAGTCTATTGGTCCTTGATTTGATGCATCTGTAGCGCCTGCCAGAGGGCAACAGGTCGAACAGGTGTGAGTTTGGGTGGGTATTGTCTTTGACGATGTTGAGAGCCCTTCTGAGGCACCGGGCGGTGTAGATGTCCGACAGCGAGGGGAGAGGGCAGCCAATAATCCTTTGCGCTGTTTTGACTGTCCTCTGGAGCCTCACTCTGTCCGCCTCAGTGCAGCCGCTGTACCAGGTGGAGACACAGTACGTCAGCAGGCTCTCGATGGACGAGTGGTAGAAGGCCAGCAGCAGCTTCCTGTCCAGGTTGAATTTCCTGAGGACTCTCAGGAAGTGCAGACGTTGGCGGACCTTCTTTACCACTGCTGTGGTGTTGTGACTCCAAGAAAGGTCATCGGAGATCTGTACTCCCAGGAACTTGAACGTGTGGACCCTCTCCACACACACGCCTTCGATGCAGAGGGGGGGCGGCAGCGTCTTGTTCCTCCTGAAGTCGACGACAATCTCCTTTGTTTTAGCAGAGTTAAGGTGCAGTCTGTTGTCCTTGCACCAAGTTGTCAGTCTCCCTACCTCCTCTCTGTAGGCTGTCTCGTCACCTTCCGAGATCAGACCGACCACTGTCGTGTCGTCAGCAAACTTGACGATGGTGTTGTTGCCGTGGGCCGGGCTGCAGTCGTAGGTGTAGAGGGCGTACAGGAGAGGGCTCAGCACGCATCCTTGGGGGGAACCGGTGCTCAGCATGAGGGTGGAGGACGTGTAGGGGCCGAGCAACACAGTCTGGGGTCTGTTGGTCAGAAAGTCCTTAATCCAGATGCGTGTGAGGGCAGGGAGGCCGAGAGTGTCCAGTTTGGCGACGAGGATGTCTGGGATGATCGTGTTGAATGCCGAGCTGTAGTCCACCAAGAGCATCCTTGCATAGCTCCGCTGTTGTTCCAGGTGGCCCAGCACAACATGCAGAGCAGCCCTGGTTGAGTGTTTCACCTCGCTTTTTGTAAATTTTATGGAGTACAGTGAACCCTCGGTTATCGCGGTTAATGGGGACCGAGACCACCCGCGAAAACTGAAAATCCGCGAAGTAGCGGCGCACCTTCAAAAATGCTTAAAAAAAAATACAATATATATAATAAATATATAAATATATATATATATATATATATATATATATATATATATATATATATATATATATATATATATATATATATATATATATATATATATATATATATATATATATATATATATATATATATATATATATATATATATATATATATACGGGGAGAGAGAGAGTGAAATTCATGTTATAACAAAAAAAACAAATTATTATTAAAACGTATTATTTTTTTATTCCCCAGCCATTCTTTTTGTATTTATTTAATTACTCAGACTTTTACCTGCTGGTACGCCGTCTGGTGTGCCCTGTGAAATGAAAGGTGCCATTCTTTATTTATTTATTTATTTATTCATTTATTCATTCATAACTGACAGCTTCGCGCTCCGCTCGTGCCCGGGCGGAAGAGGTGCTCCAATTCGGCTTAACTGTGACACACGCCCACCCTCCTCCCCCGGAGCTTCCATTCGGTTAAACTTAGGGGCCGCTTGGCACCGCCCGTGCCCGGGAAAGGTGCTCCTCTTCGGCTTACTGTGTCGCGAGCATGCCCTCCTCCTCCGGAGCTTCCATTCGGTTAAACTTAGGGGCCGCTTGGCACCGCCCGCGCCCGGGGAAGGTGCTCCTCTACGGCTTAACTGCCACGCACGCCGGCCGGAGCTCTGGTACGGTCCGAACCGCGCGAAACGTCGCCACCGATCGTGTCCGGGGGAACGTGCTCTTCTTCGTCCACTCTTCTCTTCGCCCACGCTCTTCTTCGGCGCACGCCGGCCGTCTAACCGCTCCAGCGCCCCGTCGTGCCGCTCGGCGAAACTACAATGCCCCCGAATATTTTTTATACCCGCGAAGCACTGAACCCGCGAAAGGTGAACCGCGAAGTAGCGAGGGTTCACTGTATGTATAAGACCAAGACCTACAAAAAAGTCTCTTGGAGCAATGAGCTCGGTTTTACAGGAAGTCGGCCATTTTGAATTTATTAAAAGGGGGCGGGTCACCACAATGGACTTTGTGTAGAAATTATTATTGGGGCCCGAGCAGCGACCGCGGCGAGGTCCCTATTGTTTATGTAGAAATTATTATTAGGGCCCGAGCAGCGACCGCTACGAGGTCCCCATTGTTTTTGTGGAAATTTTTATTATTATTATTATTATTAGGGCCCGAGCAGTGACCGCTGCGAGGTCCCTATTGTTTTTCTAGAAATTGTTATTAGGGCCCGAGCTACGACGGCTGCGAGGTCCCTATTGTTTTTGTAGAAAATATTATTACTTTTATTATTATTATTATTATTATTATTAGGGCCTGAGCAGCGACCGCTGCGAAGTCCCTGTTGTTTTTGTAGAAATTATTATTATTATTATTTTTCCGATTGTACGATTGCATTTTTGACCCCCGAAACATGCACAAAAACTCACCAAACTTGGCAGTCTCATCGGGCATGGCGAGAAATTTGATATTTTAACGTCTAATATGAACAGGAAGTGAGTTATGAATTTTTGAAAGTCCGACTTTTGCCCTTTTTTGCATGTTTACAGGGGTCATTCTTTTGCACCCTGATCCTAAAGGCTTCATCTGATTGCCTTAAAATTCTGTCTGTAGCATCTTAAGACCTGGGACAAACACTGGGGCTAAAATCTTTTGTTTCCGAAATACTATATGACGGGGGCGGGGCTTCAAAGTTTTCACTTAAGATTTCCTTCGCCGCAATGGACAAAATGCTTAATAACTCTCCTGCACATGCTGCTAAAAATCCAAAACTTCACATATACATAAAGAGTCGGTACCTGAAGACATCTATATGTTTATATTCTGTTATACACCTTGCGCCAATCAATATCATTTTTTACATTTTGACGTACTGCACGGTGCCCTTTTAACGAATCCGATTGAAAATTGGCTAGAAAAGACTCAAGACATTGATCTTACTCTATCCCTATTTTTGTGACTTTCCTTCGAAGGGCGTGGCTATTGCGGTGCCGCACAGTCTGATTATTCTCCGTGGCAACAAAAGTTCCTGCAAAATGATTCAGATGATCCATCTTCTCGAAATTTTTCACATTTGAGGATATTCAGGCCCTGAAGACGGCTGCCAACTTATTTTTGATCGCAGTGGTAGCGCCACCAACTGGTTAAAACAAATACAAATTATTTTCGTTGATGTTTTTCTCCGGGCAGGTTAACAAAATCTACCTTATATTTGCTCGGATGAGTGTTTAGGCCTTGAGGATGTCACAATACGAAAGTCTTTCGCCTTCTTCAGAGTGTCACATGATGGTGTCTTGTGACCCGTCTTTATCAGCTGATGTTCCATGAGGGCGTGACTTACCTGTCACAAGAATGAAGGCAAGTCACGCCCCCCGCTGTCCGTTCACTCCGCCAAGATGCTGCTTCAGGTGGTAGAGAGGATGAAGGCTCCCTTGTCTCTGTTCATGGTTTTTATGCCTCGCTTGCAGATCTCAATGGCCTCTCTGATCCAGCGCTGTTGTTTGTTCTCTTCGGTGCGGATGACCCTGCCCTTCTCCCGGTCCATGATGTGGTTTTCCCTTTTGCAGTGGTCAGTGATTGCTGATTTGTAATGTTCATGTTGTGCTTGTTCTTTTACTGCTATGATTTTTCATTTTTTTGACAGGTAATTCACATCCTCATGGAACATCAGCTGATAAAGACGGGTCTCAAGACACCATCATGCGACACTCTGAAGAAGGTGAAAGACTCGCCGAAACATGTCAGGTAAAAAATTTCCCTAAAACATAATTGTCTGCTTTTAATGAATCTGTCAAATATCAATAATAAGAAGACAAAATGAACCTAATACAAATAAATGAATGCTTAATAACTCCCCTGCACATGCTCCTAAAAATCCAAACCTTCACCTGTAAATAAAATGTCCCGACCTGAAGACATCTTAATGTTATTATTTTGTTATACACACAGCGCCGCCAAGTGGAATAAAAAATTTGTTTTTATTTTAATTTTCACGTACTGCACGGTGCCCTTTTGACGAATCCGACTGAAAATTAGTCAGAAAAGACTCAAGACAATGATCTTACTCTCTGCCGAGTTTTGTGACGTTTTGGCAAAAGGCGTGGCTATTACGGTGCTGAAAAGTCCGATTGTACTTTGTGGCAACAAAAGCTCCGGCAACATGACTGAGATGATCCTATCTTCTCGAAGTTGTACACATTTGAGGATACTTCAACCCTGAAGACATCTACCAACTTATTTTTCATCGTAGTAGTAGCGCCACCAACTGGTAAAAGCTAATACAAGTTATTTTCTTGGATGTTTTTCTCCGTGCAACTCAACAAGGTCGCCCTCATATATGCTCGGAGGACTGTTTCGTCCATGAGGATGTCACAATACGAAATTCATCCTTTTTCGTGAAAAGTTGTGGGAGTGGCATTGCACTGTCCGGCAATAAAACAACGCTGATTATGAGGTTCTAAATATGAAGGACAACTCGTGAAACTTGACACACACATCAGGCAGAGCAAATTTATCAATATTTTATACGTTAGTTGTGCAGCTTTTTTTAAATGGCTCGCCATGGCCCTCGAGAAATGTTCAAAAAAGCAGCCCTGGTTGAGTGTTTCACCTCGCTTTTTGTAAATTTTATGGAGTACAGTGAACCCTCGGTTGTCGCGGTTAATGGGGACCGAGACCACCCGCGGAAACTGAAAATCCGCGAAGTAGCGGCGCACCTTCAAAAATGCTTAAAAAAAAATACAATATATATAATAAATATATATATATATAGATATATATGTAGATATATATATATATATATATATATATATACAGAGAGAGAGAGAGAGTGAAATTCATGTTATAACAAAAAAAACAAATTATTATTAAAACGTATTATTTTTTTATTCCCCAGCCATTCTTTTTGTATTTATTTAATTACTCCGACTATTACCTGCTGGTACGCCGTCCGGTGTGCCCTGTGAAATGAAAGGTGGCATTCTTTATTTATTTATTTATTTATTCATTTATTCATTCATAACTGACAGCTTCGCGCTCCGTTCGTGCCCGGGCGGAAGAGGTGTTCCAATTCGGCTTAACTGTGACACACGCCCGCCCTCCTCCCCCGGAGCTTCCATTCGGTTAAACTTAGGGGCCGCTTGGCACCGCCCGTGCCCGGGGAAGGTGCTCCTCTTCGGCTTACTGTGACGCGAGCATGCCCGCCTCCTCCGGAGCTTCCATTCGGTTAAACTTAGGGGCCGCTTGGAACCGCCCGTGCCCGGGGAAGGTGCTCCTCTTCGGCTTACTGTGACGCGAGCATGCCCTCCTCCTCCGGAGCTTCCATTCGGTTAAACTTAGGGGCCGCTTGGCACCGCCCGTGCCCGGGGAAGGTGCTCCTCTACGGCTTAACTGCCACGCACGCCGGCCGGAGCTCTGGTACGGTCCGAACCGCGCGAAACGTCGCCACCGATCGTGTCCGGGGGAACGTGCTCTTCTTCGTCCACTCTCCTCTTCGCCCACGCTCTTCTTCGGCGCACGCCGGCCGTCTAACCACTCCAGCGCCCGTCGTGCCGCTCGGCGAAACTACAATGCCCCCAAATATTTTTTATACCCGCGAAGCACTGAACCCGCGAAAGGTGAACCGCGAAGTAGCGAGGGTTCACTTTATGTATAAGACCAAGACCTACAAAAAAAGTCTCTTGGAGCAATGAGCTAGGTTTTACAGGAAGTCGGCCATTTTGAATTTACTTAAAAGGGGCGGGTCACCACAATGGACTTTGTGTAGAAATTATTATTGGGGCCCGAGCAGCGACCGCGGCGAGGTCCCTATTGTTTATGTAGAAATTATTATTAGGGCCCGAGCAGCGACCGCTACGAGGTCCCCATTGTTTTTGTGGAAATTATTATTATTATTATTATTAGGGCCCGAGCAGTGACCGCTGCGAGGTCCCTATTGTTTTTCTAAAAATTGTTATTAGGGCCCGAGCTGCGACGGCTGCGAGGTCCCTATTGTTTTTGTAGAAAATATTAATACTTTTATTATTATTATTATTATTATTATTAGGGCCTGAGCAGCGACCGCTGCGAAGTCCCTGTTGTTTTTGTAGAAATTATTATTATTATTATTTTTCCGATTGTTCGATTGCATTTTTGACCCCCGAAACATGCACAAAAATTCACCAAACTTGGCAGTCTCATCGGGCATGGCGAAAAATTTGATATTTTAACGTCTAATATGAAAAGGAAGTGAGTTATGAATTTTTGAAAGTCCGACTTTTGCCCTTTTTTGCATGTTTACAGGGGTCATTCTTTTGCACCCTGATCCTAAAGGCTTCATCTGATTGCCTTAAAATTCTGTCTGTAGCATCTTAAGACCTGGGACAAACACTGGGGCTAAAATTTTTTGTTTCCGAAATACTATATGACGGGGGCGGGGCTTCGAAGTTTTCACTTAAGATTTCCTTCGCCGCAATGGACAAAATGCTTAATAACTCTCTTGCACATGCTGCTAAAAATCCAAAACTTCACATGTACATCAAGAGTCGGTACCTGAAGACATCTATATGTTTATATTCTGTTATACACCTTGCGCCAATCAATATCATTTTTTACATTTTGACGTCCTGCACGGTGCCCTTTTAACGAATCCGATTGAAAATTGGCTAGAAAAGACTCAAGACATTGATCTTACTCTTTCCCTATTTTTGTGACTTTCCTTCGAAGGGCGTGGCTATTACGGTGCCGCAGAGTCTGATTATTCTCCGTGGCAACAAAAGTTCCTGCAAAATGATTCAGATGATCCATCTTCTCGAAATTTTTCACATTTGAGGATATTCAGGCCCTGAAGACGGCTGCCAACTTATTTTTGATCGGATGAGTGTTAAGGCCTTGAGGATGTCACAATACGAAAGTCTTTCGCCTTCTTCAGAGTGTCACATGATGGTGCCTTGTGGCCCGTCTTTATCAGATGATGTTCCATGAGGGCGTGACTTACCTGTCACAAGAATGAAGGCAAGTCACGCCCCCCGCTGTCCGTTCACTCCGCCAAGATGCTGCTCCAGGTGGTAGAGAGGATGAAGGCTCCCTTGTCTCTGTTCATGGTTTTTATGCCTCGCTTGCAGATCTTAATGGCCTCTCTGATCCAGCGCTGTTGTTTGTTCTCTTCGGTGCGGATGACTTTTCCCTTCTCCCGGTCCATGATGTGGTTTTCCCTTTTGCAGTGGTCAGTGATTGCTGATTTGTAATGTTCATGTTGTGCTTGTTCTTTTACTGCTCTGATTTTTCATTTTTTTGACAGGTAAGTCACACCCTCATGGAACATCAGCTGATAAAGACGGGTCTCAAGACACCATCATGCGACACTCTGAAGAAGGCGAAAGACTCGCCGAAACATGTCAGGTAAAAAATTAACCTAAAACATAATTGTCTGCTTTTAATGAATCAGTCAAATATCAATAATAAGAAGACAAAATGAACCTACAATGTACAATGTACAAAGTACAATGACAATAAAGGGATTTCTATTCTATTCTATTCTAATACAAATAAATGAATGCTTAATAACGCCCCTGCACATGCTCCTAAAAATCCAAACCTTCACCTGTAAATAAAACGTCCCGACCTGAAGACATCTTAATGTTATTATTTTGTTATACACACAGCGCCGCCAAGTGGAATCAAAAATTTGTTTTTATTTTAATTTTCACGTACTGCACGGTGCCCTTTTGACGAATCCGACTGAAAATTAGTCAGAAAAGACTCAAGACAATGATCTTACTCTGTGCCGAATTTTGTGACGTTTTGGCAAAAGGCGTGGCTATTACGGTGCTGAAAAATCCGATTGTACTTTGTGGCAACAAAAGCTCCGGCAACATGACTCAGATGATCCTATCTTCTCGAAGTTGTACACATTTGAGGATACTTCAGCCCTGAAGACATCTACCAACTTATTTTTCATCGTAGTAGTAGCGCCACCAACTGGTAAAAGCTAATACAAGTTATTTTCTTGGATGTTTTTCTCCGTGCAACTCAACAAGGTCGCCCTCATATATGCTCGGATGACTGTTTCGGCCATGAGGATGTCACAATACGAAATTCATCCTTTTTCGTGAAAAGTTGTGGGAGTGGCATTGCACTGTTCGGCAATAAAACAACGCTGATTATGAGGTTCTAAATATGAACGACAACTCGTGAAACTTTACACACACATCAGGCAGAGCAAATTTATCAATATTTTATACGTTAGTTGTGCAGCTTTTTTGAAATGGCTCGCCATGGCCCTCGAGAAAAGTTAAAAAAAGAATAGAATAGAAATAGAAATCCCTTTATTGTCATTGTACTCAAGTGTGCAACGAGATTAGAGGGCTCCCCTCTCCAGTGCAATACAACAATAATACAGACAATATATAAATTAGATAAATAAATAAGACAGTGCAATGGAATTCAGTACTGAATAGGGCATATAGAAACACATCACAATGCTGTTTTGCAAGGTTAGGGTGGTCTCGTGTGTGTGTGAGAGTTCAGTATGGAGATGGCTCTCGGAAAGAAACTGTTTCTCAGTCTATTGGTCCTTGATTTGATGCATCTGTAGCGCCTGCCAGAGGGCAACAGGTCGAACAGGTGTGAGTTTGGGTGGGTATTGTCTTTGACGATGTTGAGAGCCCTTCTGAGGCACCGGGCGGTGTAGATGTCCGACAGCGAGGGGAGAGGGCAGCCAATAATCCTTTGCGCTGTTTTGACTGTCCTCTGGAGCCTCACTCTGTCCGCCTCAGTGCAGCCGCTGTACCAGGTGGAGACACAGTACGTCAGCAGGCTCTCGATGGACGAGTGGTAGAAGGCCAGCAGCAGCTTCCTGTCCAGGTTGAATTTCCTGAGGACTCTCAGGAAGTGCAGACGTTGGCGGACCTTCTTTACCACTGCTGTGGTGTTGTGACTCCAAGAAAGGTCATCAGAGATCTGTACTCCCAGGAACTTGAACGTGTGGACCCTCTCCACACACACGCCTTCGATGCAGAGGGGGGGGCGGCAGCGTCTTGTTCCTCCTGAAGTCGACGACAATCTCCTTTGTTTTAGCAGAGTTAAGGTGCAGTCTGTTGTCCTTGCACCAAGTTGTCAGTCTCCCTACCTCCTCTCTGTAGGCTGTCTCGTCACCTTCCGAGATCAGACCGACCACTGTCGTGTCGTCAGCAAACTTGACGATGGTGTTGTTGCCGTGGGCCGGGCTGCAGTCGTAGGTGTAGAGGGCGTACAGGAGAGGGCTCAGCACGCATCCTTGGGGGGAACCGGTGCTCAGCATGAGGGTGGAGGACGTGTAGGGGCCGAGCAACACAGTCTGGGGTCTGTTGGTCAGAAAGTCCTTAATCCAGATGCGTGTGAGGGCAGGGAGGCCGAGAGTGTCCAGTTTGGCGACGAGGATGTCTGGGATGATCGTGTTGAATGCCGAGCTGTAGTCCACAAAGAGCATCCCTGCATAGCTCCGCTGTTGTTCCAGGTGGCCCAGCACAACATGCAGAGCAGCCCTGGTTGAGTGTTTCACCTCGCTTTTTGTAAATTTTATGGAGTACAGTGAACCCTCGGTTATCGCGGTTAATGGGGACCGAGACCACCCGCGAAAACTGAAAATCCGCGAAGTAGCGGCGCACCTTCAAAAATGCTTAAAAAAAAAATACAATATATATAATAATATATATAATATATATATATATATATATATATACGGGGAGAGAGAGAGTGAAATTCATGTTATAACAAAAAAAACAAATTATTATTAAAACGTATTATTTTTTTATTCCCCAGCCATTCTTTTTGTATTTATTTAATTACTCAGACTTTTACCTGCTGGTACGCCGTCTAGTGTGCCCTGTGAAATGAAATGTGCCATTCTTTATTTATTTATTTATTTATTCATTTTTTCATTCATAACTGACAGCTTCGCGCTCCGCTCGTGCCCGGGCGGAAGAGGTGCTCCAATTCGGCTTAACTGTGACACACGCCCACCCTCCTCCCCCGGAGCTTCCATTCGGTTAAACTTAGGGGCCGCTTGGCACCGCCCGTGCCCGGGGAAGGTGCTCCTCTTCGGCTTACTGTGACGCGAGCATGCCCGCCTCCTCCGGAGCTTCCATTCGGTTAAACTTAGGGGCCGCTTGGAACCGCCCGTGCCCGGCGAAGGTGCTCCTCTTCGGCTTACTGTAACGCGAGCATGCCCTCCTCCTCCGGAGCTTCCATTTGGTTAAACTTAGGGGCCGCTTGGAACCGCCCGTGCCCGGGGAAGGTGCTCCTCTTCGGCTTACTGTGACGCGAGCATGCCCTCCTCCTCCGGAGCTTCCATTCGGTTAAACTTAGGGGCCGCTTGGCACCGCCCGTGCCCGGGGAAGGTGCTCCTCTACGGCTTAACTGCCACGCACGCCGGCCGGAGCTCTGGTACGGTCCGAACCGCGCGAAACGTCGCCACCGATCGTGTCCGGGGGAACGTGCTCTTCTTCGTCCACTCTCCTCTTCGCCCACGCTCTTCTTCGGCGCACGCCGGCCGTCTAACCGCTCCAGCGCCCGTCGTGCCGCTCGGCGAAACTACAATGCCCCCGAATATTTTTTATACCCGCGAAGCACTGAACCCGCGAAAGGTGAACCGCGAAGTAGCGAGGGTTCACTGTATGTATAAGACCAAGACCTACAAAAAAGTCTCTTGGAGCAATGAGCTAGGTTTTACAGGAAGTCGGCCATTTTGAATTTACTTAAAAGGGGCGGGTCACCACAATGGACTTTGTGTAGAAATTATTATTGGGGCCCGAGCAGCGACCGCGGCGAGGTCCCTATTGTTTATGTAGAAATTATTATTAGGGCCCGAGCAGCGACCGCTACGAGGTCCCCATTGTTTTTGTGGAAATTATTATTATTATTATTATTATTAGGGCCCGAGCAGTGACCGCTGCGAGGTCCCTATTGTTTTTCTAGAAATTGTTATTAGGGCCCGAGCTGCGACGGCTGCGAGGTCCCTATTGTTTTTGTAGAAAATATTAATACTTTTATTATTATTATTATTATTAGGGCCTGAGCAGCGACCGCTGCGAAGTCCCTGTTGTTTTTGTAGAAATTATTATTATTATTATTTTTCCGATTGTTCGATTGCATTTTTGACCCCCGAAACATGCACAAAAATTCACCAAACTTGGCAGTCTCATCGGGCATGGCGAAAAATTTGATATTTTAACGTCTAATATGAACAGGAAGTGAGTTATGAATTTTTGAAAGTCCGACTTTTGCCCTTTTTTGCATGTTTACAGGGGTCATTCTTTTGCACCCTGATCCTAAAGGCTTCATCTGATTGCCTTAAAATTCTGTCTGTAGCATCTTAAGACCTGGGACAAACACTGGGGCTAAAATTTTTTGTTTCCGAAATACTATATGACGGGGGCGGGGCTTCGAAGTTTTCACTTAAGATTTCCTTCGCCGCAATGGACAAAATGCTTAATAACTCTCTTGCACATGCTGCTAAAAATCCAAAACTTCACATGTACATCAAGAGTCGGTACCTGAAGACATCTATATGTTTATATTCTGTTATACACCTTGCGCCAATCAATATCATTTTTTACATTTTGACGTCCTGCACGGTGCCCTTTTAACGAATCCGATTGAAAATTGGCTAGAAAAGACTCAAGACATTGATCTTACTCTATCCCTATTTTTGTGACTTTCCTTCGAAGGGCGTGGCTATTACGGTGCCGCAGAGTCTGATTATTCTCCGTGGCAACAAAAGTTCCTGCAAAATGATTCAGATGATCCATCTTCTCGAAATTTTTCACATTTGAGGATATTCAGGCCCTGAAGACGGCTGCCAACTTATTTTTGATCGGATGAGTGTTTAGGCCTTGAGGATGTCACAATACGAAAGTCTTTCGCCTTCTTCAGAGTGTCACATGATGGTGTCTTGTGGCCCGTCTTTATCAGCTGATGTTCCATGAGGGCGTGACTTACCTGTCACAAGAATGAAGGCAAGTCACGCCCCCCGCTGTCCGTTCACTCCGCCAAGATGCTGCTCCAGGTGGTAGAGAGGATGAAGGCTCCCTTGTCTCTGTTCATGGTTTTTATGCCTCGCTTGCAGATCTCAATGGCCTCTCTGATCCAGCGCTGTTGTTTGTTCTCTTCGGTGCGGATGACCCTGCCCTTCTCCCGGTCCATGATGTGGTTTTCCCTTTTGCAGTGGTCAGTGATTGCTGATTTGTAATGTTCATGTTGTGCTTGTTCTTTTACTGCTCTGATTTTTCATTTTTTTGACAGGTAAGTCACACCCTCATGGAACATCAGCTGATAAAGACGGGTCTCAAGACACCATCATGCGACACTCTGAAGAAGGCGAAAGACTCGCCGAAACATGTCAGGTAAAAAATTAACCTAAAACATAATTGTCTGCTTTTAATGAATCAGTCAAATATCAATAATAAGAAGACAAAATGAACCTAATACAAATAAATGAATGCTTAATAACGCCCCTGCACATGCTCCTAAAAATCCAAACCTTCACCTGTAAATAAAACGTCCCGACCTGAAGACATCTTAATGTTATTATTTTGTTATACACACAGCGCCGCCAAGTGGAATCAAAAATTTGTTTTTATTTTAATTTTCACGTACTGCACGGTGCCCTTTTGACGAATCCGACTGAAAATTAGTCAGAAAAGACTCAAGACAATGATCTTACTCTGTGCCGAATTTTGTGACGTTTTGGCAAAAGGCGTGGCTATTACGGTGCTGAAAAATCCGATTGTACTTTGTGGCAACAAAAGCTCCGGCAACATGACTCAGATGATCCTATCTTCTCGAAGTTGTACACATTTGAGGATACTTCAGCCCTGAAGACATCTACCAACTTATTTTTCATCGTAGTAGTAGCGCCACCAACTGGTAAAAGCTAATACAAGTTATTTTCTTGGATGTTTTTCTCCGTGCAACTCAACAAGGTCGCCCTCATATATGCTCGGATGACTGTTTCGGCCATGAGGATGTCACAATACGAAATTCATCCTTTTTCGTGAAAAGTTGTGGGAGTGGCATTGCACTGTTCGGCAATAAAACAACGCTGATTATGAGGTTCTAAATATGAACGACAACTCGTGAAACTTTACACACACATCAGGCAGAGCAAATTTATCAATATTTTATACGTTAGTTGTGCAGCTTTTTTGAAATGGCTCGCCATGGCCCTCGAGAAAAGTTAAAAAAAGAATAGAATAGAAATAGAAATCCCTTTATTGTCATTGTACTCAAGTGTGCAACGAGATTAGAGGGCTCCCCTCTCCAGTGCAATACAACAATAATACAGACAATATATAAATTAGATAAATAAATACGACAGTGCAATGGAATTCAGTACTGAATAGGGCATATAGAAACACATCACAATGCTGTTTTGCAAGGTTAGGGTGGTCTCGTGTGTGTGTGAGAGTTCAGTATGGAGATGGCTCTCGGAAAGAAACTGTTTCTCAGTCTATTGGTCCTTGATTTGATGCATCTGTAGCGCCTGCCAGAGGGCAACAGGTCGAACAGGTGTGAGTTTGGGTGGGTATTGTCTTTGACGATGTTGAGAGCCCTTCTGAGGCACCGGGCGGTGTAGATGTCCGACAGCGAGGGGAGAGGGCAGCCAATAATCCTTTGCGCTGTTTTGACTGTCCTCTGGAGCCTCACTCTGTCCGCCTCAGTGCAGCCGCTGTACCAGGTGGAGACACAGTACGTCAGCAGGCTCTCGATGGACGAGTGGTAGAAGGCCAGCAGCAGCTTCCTGTCCAGGTTGAATTTCCTGAGGACTCTCAGGAAGTGCAGACGTTGGCGGACCTTCTTTACCACTGCTGTGGTGTTGTGACTCCAAGAAAGGTCATCGGAGATCTGTACTCCCAGGAACTTGAACGTGTGGACCCTCTCCACACACACGCCTTCGATGCAGAGGGGGGGCGGCAGCGTCTTGTTCCTCCTGAAGTCGACGACAATCTCCTTTGTTTTAGCAGAGTTAAGGTGCAGTCTGTTGTCCTTGCACCAAGTTGTCAGTCTCCCTACCTCCTCTCTGTAGGCTGTCTCGTCACCTTCCGAGATCAGACCGACCACTGTCGTGTCGTCAGCAAACTTGACGATGGTGTTGTTGCCGTGGGCCGGGCTGCAGTCGTAGGTGTAGAGGGCGTACAGGAGAGGGCTCAGCAAGCATCCTTGGGGGGAACCGGTGCTCAGCATGAGGGTGGAGGACGTGTAGGGGCCGAGCAACACAGTCTGGGGTCTGTTGGTCAGAAAGTCCTTAATCCAGATGCGTGTGAGGGCAGGGAGGCCGAGAGTGTCCAGTTTGGCGACGAGGATGTCTGGGATGATCGTGTTGAATGCCGAGCTGTAGTCCACAAAGAGCATCCTTGCATAGCTCCGCTGTTGTTCCAGGTGGCCCAGCACAACATGCAGAGCAGCCCTGGTTGAGTGTTTCACCTCGCTTTTTGTAAATTTTATGGAGTACAGTGAACCCTCGGTTATCGCGGTTAATGGGGACCGAGACCACCCGCGAAAACTGAAAATCCGCGAAGTAGCGGCGCACCTTCAAAAATGCTTAAAAAAAAAATACAATATATATAATAAATATATAAATATATATATATATATATATATATATATACGGGGAGAGAGAGAGTGAAATTCATGTTATAACAAAAAAAACAAATTATTATTAAAACGTATTATTTTTTTATTCCCCAGCCATTCTTTTTGTATTTATTTAATTACTCAGACTTTTACCTGCTGGTACGCCGTCTGGTGTGCCCTGTGAAATGAAAGGTGCCATTCTTTATTTATTTATTTATTTATTCATTTATTCATTCATAACTGACAGCTTCGCGCTCCGCTCGTGCCCGGGCGGAAGAGGTGCTCCAATTCGGCTTAACTGTGACACACGCCCACCCTCCTCCCCCGGAGCTTCCATTCGGTTAAACTTAGGGGCCGCTTGGCACCGCCCGTGCCCGGGGAAGGTGCTCCTCTTCGGCTTACTGTGTCGCGAGCATGCCCTCCTCCTCCGGAGCTTCCATTCGGTTAAACTTAGGGGCCGCTTGGAACCGCCCGTGCCCGGGGAAGGTGCTCCTCTTCGGCTTACTGTGACGCGAGCATGCCCTCCTCCTCCGGAGCTTCCATTCGGTTAAACTTAGGGGCCGCTTGGCACCGCCCGCGCCCGGGGAAGGTGCTCCTCTACGGCTTAACTGCCACGCACGCCGGCCGGAGCTCTGGTACGGTCCGAACCGCGCGAAACGTCGCCACCGATCGTGTCCGGGGGAACGTGCTCTTCTTCGTCCACTCTTCTCTTCGCCCACGCTCTTCTTCGGCGCACGCCGGCCGTCTAACCGCTCCAGCGCCCCGTCGTGCCGCTCGGCGAAACTACAATGCCCCCGAATATTTTTTATACCCGCGAAGCACTGAACCCGCGAAAGGTGAACCGCGAAGTAGCGAGGGTTCACTGTATGTATAAGACCAAGACCTACAAAAAAGTCTCTTGGAGCAATGAGCTAGGTTTTACAGGAAGTCGGCCATTTTGAATTTATTAAAAGGGGGCGGGTCACCACAATGGACTTTGTGTAGAAATTATTATTGGGGCCCGAGCAGCGACCGCGGCGAGGTCCCTATTGTTTATGTAGAAATTATTATTAGGGCCCGAGCAGCGACCGCTACGAGGTCCCCATTGTTTTTGTGGAAATTTTTATTATTATTATTATTATTAGGGCCCGAGCAGTGACCGCTGCGAGGTCCCTATTGTTTTTCTAGAAATTGTTATTAGGGCCCGAGCTACGACGGCTGCGAGGTCCCTATTGTTTTTGTAGAAAATATTATTACTTTTATTATTATTATTATTATTATTATTAGGGCCTGAGCAGCGACCGCTGCGAAGTCCCTGTTGTTTTTGTAGAAATTATTATTATTATTATTTTTCCGATTGTACGATTGCATTTTTGACCCCCGAAACATGCACAAAAACTCACCAAACTTGGCAGTCTCATCGGGCATGGCGAGAAATTTGATATTTTAACGTCTAATATGAACAGGAAGTGAGTTATGAATTTTTGAAAGTCCGACTTTTGCCCTTTTTTGCATGTTTACAGGGGTCATTCTTTTGCACCCTGATCCTAAAGGCTTCATCTGATTGCCTTAAAATTCTGTCTGTAGCATCTTAAGACCTGGGACAAACACTGGGGCTAAAATCTTTTGTTTCCGAAATACTATATGACGGGGGCGGGGCTTCAAAGTTTTCACTTAAGATTTCCTTCGCCGCAATGGACAAAATGCTTAATAACTCTCCTGCACATGCTGCTAAAAATCCAAAACTTCACATATACATAAAGAGTCGGTACCTGAAGACATCTATATGTTTATATTCTGTTATACACCTTGCGCCAATCAATATCATTTTTTACATTTTGACGTACTGCACGGTGCCCTTTTAACGAATCCGATTGAAAATTGGCTAGAAAAGACTCAAGACATTGATCTTACTCTATCCCTATTTTTGTGACTTTCCTTCGAAGGGCGTGGCTATTGCGGTGCCGCACAGTCTGATTATTCTCCGTGGCAACAAAAGTTCCTGCAAAATGATTCAGATGATCCATCTTCTCGAAATTTTTCACATTTGAGGATATTCAGGCCCTGAAGACGGCTGCCAACTTATTTTTGATCGCAGTGGTAGCGCCACCAACTGGTTAAAACAAATACAAATTATTTTCGTTGATGTTTTTCTCCGGGCAGGTTAACAAAATCTACCTTATATTTGCTCGGATGAGTGTTTAGGCCTTGAGGATGTCACAATACGAAAGTCTTTCGCCTTCTTCAGAGTGTCACATGATGGTGTCTTGTGACCCGTCTTTATCAGCTGATGTTCCATGAGGGCGTGACTTACCTGTCACAAGAATGAAGGCAAGTCACGCCCCCCGCTGTCCGTTCACTCCGCCAAGATGCTGCTCCAGGTGGTAGAGAGGATGAAGGCTCCCTTGTCTCTGTTCATGGTTTTTATGCCTCGCTTGCAGATCTCAATGGCCTCTCTGATCCAGCGCTGTTGTTTGTTCTCTTCGGTGCGGATGACCCTGCCCTTCTCCCGGTCCATGATGTGGTTTTCCCTTTTGCAGTGGTCAGTGATTGCTGATTTGTAATGTTCATGTTGTGCTTGTTCTTTTACTGCTATGATTTTTCATTTTTTTGACAGGTAATTCACACCCTCATGGAACATCAGCTGATAAAGACGGGTCTCAAGACACCATCATGCGACACTCTGAAGAAGGCGAAAGACTCGCCGAAACATGTCAGGTAAAAAATTTACCTAAAACATAATTGTCTGCTTTTAATGAATCTGTCAAATATCAATAATAAGAAGACAAAATGAACCTAATACAAATAAATGAATGCTTAATAACTCCCCTGCACATGCTCCTAAAAATCCAAACCTTCACCTGTAAATAAAATGTCCCGACCTGAAGACATCTTAATGTTATTATTTTGTTATACACACAGCGCCGCCAAGTGGAATAAAAAAATTGTTTTTATTTTAATTTTCACGTACTGCACGGTGCCCTTTTGACGAATCCGACTGAAAATTAGTCAGAAAAGACTCAAGACAATGATCTTACTCTCTGCCGAGTTTTGTGACGTTTTGGCAAAAGGCGTGGCTATTACGGTGCTGAAAAGTCCGATTGTACTTTGTGGCAACAAAAGCTCCGGCAACATGACTGAGATGATCCTATCTTCTCGAAGTTGTACACATTTGAGGATACTTCAACCCTGAAGACATCTACCAACTTATTTTTCATCGTAGTAGTAGCGCCACCAACTGGTAAAAGCTAATACAAGTTATTTTCTTGGATGTTTTTCTCCGTGCAACTCAACAAGGTCGCCCTCATATATGCTCGGAGGACTGTTTCGTCCATGAGGATGTCACAATACGAAATTCATCCTTTTTCGTGAAAAGTTGTGGGAGTGGCATTGCACTGTCCGGCAATAAAACAACGCTGATTATGAGGTTCTAAATATGAACGACAACTCGTGAAACTTGACACACACATCAGGCAGAGCAAATTTATCAATATTTTATACGTTAGTTGTGCAGCTTTTTTTAAATGGCTCGCCATGGCCCTCGAGAAATGTTCAAAAAAGCAGCCCTGGTTGAGTGTTTCACCTCGCTTTTTGTAAATTTTATGGAGTACAGTGAACCCTCGGTTGTCGCGGTTAATGGGGACCGAGACCACCCGCGGAAACTGAAAATCCGCGAAGTAGCGGCGCACCTTCAAAAATGCTTAAAAAAAAATACAATATATATAATGAATATATATATATATAGATATATATATAGATATATATATATATATATACAGAGAGAGAGAGAGAGTGAAATTCATGTTATAACAAAAAAAACAAATTATTATTAAAACGTATTATTTTTTTATTCCCCAGCCATTCTTTTTGTATTTATTTAATTACTCCGACTATTACCTGCTGGTACGCCGTCCGGTGTGCCCTGTGAAATGAAAGGTGGCATTCTTTATTTATTTATTTATTTATTCATTTATTCATTCATAACTGACAGCTTCGCGCTCCGTTCGTGCCCGGGCGGAAGAGGTGTTCCAATTCGGCTTAACTGTGACACACGCCCGCCCTCCTCCCCCGGAGCTTCCATTCGGTTAAACTTAGGGGCCGCTTGGCACCGCCCGTGCCCGGGGAAGGTGCTCCTCTTCGGCTTACTGTGACGCGAGCATGCCCGCCTCCTCCGGAGCTTCCATTCGGTTAAACTTAGGGGCCGCTTGGAACCGCCCGTGCCCGGCGAAGGTGCTCCTCTTCGGCTTACTGTGACGCGAGCATGCCCTCCTCCTCCGGAGCTTCCATTTGGTTAAACTTAGGGGCCGCTTGGAACCGCCCGTGCCCGGGGAAGGTGCTCCTCTTCGGCTTACTGTGACGCGAGCATGCCCTCCTCCTCCGGAGCTTCCATTCGGTTAAACTTAGGGGCCGCTTGGCACCGCCCGTGCCCGGGGAAGGTGCTCCTCTACGGCTTAACTGCCACGCACGCCGGCCGGAGCTCTGGTACGGTCCGAACCGCGCGAAACGTCGCCACCGATCGTGTCCGGGGGAACGTGCTCTTCTTCGTCCACTCTCCTCTTCGCCCACGCTCTTCTTCGGCGCACGCCGGCCGTCTAACCGCTCCAGCGCCCGTCGTGCCGCTCGGCGAAACTACAATGCCCCCAAATATTTTTTATACCCGCGAAGCACTGAACCCGCGAAAGGTGAACCGCGAAGTAGCGAGGGTTCACTGTATGTATAAGACCAAGACCTACAAAAAAAGTCTCTTGGAGAGATGAGCTAGGTTTTACAGGAAGTCGGCCATTTTGAATTTACTTAAAAGGGGCGGGTCACCACAATGGACTTTGTGTAGAAATTATTATTGGGGCCCGAGCAGCGACCGCGGCGAGGTCCCTATTGTTTATGTAGAAATTATTATTAGGGCCCGAGCAGCGACCGCTACGAGGTCCCCATTGTTTTTGTGGAAATTATTATTATTATTATTATTATTAGGGCCCGAGCAGTGACCGCTGCGAGGTCCCTATTGTTTTTCTAGAAATTGTTATTAGGGCCCGAGCTGCGACGGCTGCGAGGTCCCTATTGTTTTTGTAGAAAATATTAATACTTTTATTATTATTATTATTATTAGGGCCTGAACAGCGACCGCTGCGAAGTCCCTGTTGTTTTTGTAGAAATTATTATTATTATTATTTTTCCGATTGTTCGATTGCATTTTTGACCCCCGAAACATGCACAAAAATTCACCAAACTTGGCAGTCTCATCGGGCATGGCGAAAAATTTGATATTTTAACGTCTAATATGAACAGGAAGTGAGTTATGAATTTTTGAAAGTCCGACTTTTGCCCTTTTTTGCATGTTTACAGGGGTCATTCTTTTGCACCCTGATCCTAAAGGCTTCATCTGATTGCCTTAAAATTCTGTCTGTAGCATCTTAAGACCTGGGACAAACACTGGGGCTAAAATTTTTTGTTTCCGCAATACTATATGACGGGGGCGGGGCTTCGAAGTTTTCACTTAAGATTTCCTTCGCCGCAATGGACAAAATGCTTAATAACTCTCTTGCACATGCTGCTAAAAATCCAAAACTTCACATGTACATCAAGAGTCGGTACCTGAAGACATCTATATGTTTATATTCTGTTATACACCTTGCGCCAATCAATATCATTTTTTACATTTTGACGTCCTGCACGGTGCCCTTTTAACGAATCCGATTGAAAATTGGCTAGAAAAGACTCAAGACATTGATCTTACTCTATCCCTATTTTTGTGACTTTCCTTCGAAGGGCGTGGCTATTACGGTGCCGCAGAGTCTGATTATTCTCCGTGGCAACAAAAGTTCCTGCAAAATGATTCAGATGATCCATCTTCTCGAAATTTTTCACATTTGAGGATATTCAGGCCCTGAAGACGGCTGCCAACTTATTTTTGATCGGATGAGTGTTTAGGCCTTGAGGATGTCACAATACGAAAGTCTTTCGCCTTCTTCAGAGTGTCACATGATGGTGTCTTGTGGCCCGTCTTTATCAGCTGATGTTCCATGAGGGCGTGACTTACCTGTCACAAGAATGAAGGCAAGTCACGCCCCCCGCTGTCCGTTCACTCCGCCAAGATGCTGCTCCAGGTGGTAGAGAGGATGAAGGCTCCCTTGTCTCTGTTCATGGTTTTTATGCCTCGCTTGCAGATCTCAATGGCCTCTCTGATCCAGCGCTGTTGTTTGTTCTCTTCGGTGCGGATGACCCTGCCCTTCTCCCGGTCCATGATGTGGTTTTCCCTTTTGCAGTGGTCAGTGATTGCTGATTTGTAATGTTCATGTTGTGCTTGTTCTTTTACTGCTCTGATTTTTCATTTTTTTGACAGGTAAGTCACACCCTCATGGAACATCAGCTGATAAAGACGGGTCTCAAGACACCATCATGCGACACTCTGAAGAAGGCGAAAGACTCGCCGAAACATGTCAGGTAAAAAATTAACCTAAAACATAATTGTCTGCTTTTAATGAATCAGTCAAATATCAATAATAAGAAGACAAAATGAACCTAATACAAATAAATGAATGCTTAATAACGCCCCTGCACATGCTCCTAAAAATCCAAACCTTCACCTGTAAATAAAACGTCCCGACCTGAAGACATCTTAATGTTATTATTTTGTTATACACACAGCGCCGCCAAGTGGAATCAAAAATTTGTTTTTATTTTAATTTTCACGTACTGCACGGTGCCCTTTTGACGAATCCGACTGAAAATTAGTCAGAAAAGACTCAAGACAATGATCTTACTCTGTGCCGAATTTTGTGACGTTTTGGCAAAAGGCGTGGCTATTACGGTGCTGAAAAATCCGATTGTACTTTGTGGCAACAAAAGCTCCGGCAACATGACTCAGATGATCCTATCTTCTCGAAGTTGTACACATTTGAGGATACTTCAGCCCTGAAGACATCTACCAACTTATTTTTCATCGTAGTAGTAGCGCCACCAACTGGTAAAAGCTAATACAAGTTATTTTCTTGGATGTTTTTCTCCGTGCAACTCAACAAGGTCGCCCTCATATATGCTCGGATGACTGTTTCGGCCATGAGGATGTCACAATACGAAATTCATCCTTTTTCGTGAAAAGTTGTGAGAGTGGCATTGCACTGTTCGGCAATAAAACAACGCTGATTATGAGGTTCTAAATATGAACGACAACTCGTGAAACTTTACACACACATCAGGCAGAGCAAATTTATCAATATTTTATACGTTAGTTGTGCAGCTTTTTTGAAATGGCTCGCCATGGCCCTCGAGAAAAGTTAAAAAAAGAATAGAATAGAAATAGAAATCCCTTTATTGTCATTGTACTCAAGTGTGCAACGAGATTAGAGGGCTCCCCTCTCCAGTGCAATACAACAATAATACAGACAATATATAAATTAGATAAATAAATAAGACAGTGCAATGGAATTCAGTACTGAATAGGGCATATAGAAACACATCACAATGCTGTTTTGCAAGGTTAGGGTGGTCTCGTGTGTGTGTGAGAGTTCAGTATGGAGATGGCTCTCGGAAAGAAACTGTTTCTCAGTCTATTGGTCCTTGATTTGATGCATCTGTAGCGCCTGCCAGAGGGCAACAGGTCGAACAGGTGTGAGTTTGGGTGGGTATTGTCTTTGACGATGTTGAGAGCCCTTCTGAGGCACCGGGCGGTGTAGATGTCCGACAGCGAGGGGAGAGGGCAGCCAATAATCCTTTGCGCTGTTTTGACTGTCCTCTGGAGCCTCACTCTGTCCGCCTCAGTGCAGCCGCTGTACCAGGTGGAGACACAGTACGTCAGCAGGCTCTCGATGGACGAGTGGTAGAAGGCCAGCAGCAGCTTCCTGTCCAGGTTGAATTTCCTGAGGACTCTCAGGAAGTGCAGACGTTGGCGGACCTTCTTTACCACTGCTGTGGTGTTGTGACTCCAAGAAAGGTCATCAGAGATCTGTACTCCCAGGAACTTGAACGTGTGGACCCTCTCCACACACACGCCTTCGATGCAGAGGGGGGGCGGCAGCGTCTTGTTCCTCCTGAAGTCGACGACAATCTCCTTTGTTTTAGCAGAGTTAAGGTGCAGTCTGTTGTCCTTGCACCAAGTTGTCAGTCTCCCTACCTCCTCTCTGGAGGCTGTCTCGTCACCTTCCGAGATCAGACCGACCACTGTCGTGTCGTCAGCAAACTTGACGATGGTGTTGTTGCCGTGGGCCGGGCTGCAGTCGTAGGTGTAGAGGGCGTACAGGAGAGGGCTCAGCACGCATCCTTGGGGGGAACCGGTGCTCAGCATGAGGGTGGAGGACGTGTAGGGGCCGAGCAACACAGTCTGGGGTCTGTTGGTCAGAAAGTCCTTAATCCAGATGCGTGTGAGGGCAGGGAGGCCGAGAGTGTCCAGTTTGGCGACGAGGATGTCTGGGATGATCGTGTTGAATGCCGAGCTGTAGTCCACAAAGAGCATCCTTGCATAGCTCCGCTGTTGTTCCAGGTGGCCCAGCACAACATGCAGAGCAGCCCTGGTTGAGTGTTTCACCTCGCTTTTTGTAAATTTTATGGAGTACAGTGAACCCTCGGTTATCGCGGTTAATGGGGACCGAGACCACCCGCGAAAACTGAAAATCCGCGAAGTAGTGGCGCACCTTCAAAAATGCTTAAAAAAAAAATACAATATATATAATAAATATATAAATATATATATATATATATATATATATATATATATACGGGGAGAGAGAGAGTGAAATTCATGTTATAACAAAAAAAACAAATTATTATTAAAACGTATTATTTTTTTATTCCCCAGCCATTCTTTTTGTATTTATTTAATTACTCAGACTTTTACCTGCTGGTACGCCGTCTGGTGTGCCCTGTGAAATGAAAGGTGCCATTCTTTATTTATTTATTTATTTATTCATTTATTCATTCATAACTGACAGCTTCGCGCTCCGCTCGTGCCCGGGCGGAAGAGGTGCTCCAATTCGGCTTAACTGTGACACACGCCCACCCTCCTCCCCCGGAGCTTCCATTCGGTTAAACTTAGGGGCCGCTTGGCACCGCCCGTGCCCGGAGAAGGTGCTCCTCTTCGGCTTACTGTGACGCGAGCATGCCCGCCTCCTCCGGAGCTTCCATTCGGTTAAACTTAGGGGCCGCTTGGAACCGCCCGTGCCCGGCGAAGGTGCTCCTCTTCGGCTTACTGTAACGCGAGCATGCCCTCCTCCTCCGGAGCTTCCATTTGGTTAAACTTAGGGGCCGCTTGGAACCGCCCGTGCCCGAGGAAGGTGCTCCTCTTCGGCTTACTGTGACGCGAGCATGCCCTCCTCCTCCGGAGCTTCCATTCGGTTAAACTTAGGGGCCGCTTGGCACCGCCCGTGCCCGGGGAAGGTGCTCCTCTACGGCTTAACTGCCACGCACGCCGGCCGGAGCTCTGGTACGGTCCGAACCGCGCGAAACGTCGCCACCGATCGTGTCCGGGGGAACGTGCTCTTCTTCGTCCACTCTCCTCTTCGCCCACGCTCTTCTTCGGCGCACGCCGGCCGTCTAACCGCTCCAGCGCCCGTCGTGCCGCTCGGCGAAACTACAATGCCCCCGAATATTTTTTATACCCGCGAAGCACTGAACCCGCGAAAGGTGAACCGCGAAGTAGCGAGGGTTCACTGTATGTATAAGACCAAGACCTACAAAAAAGTCTCTTGGAGCAATGAGCTAGGTTTTACAGGAAGTCGGCCATTTTGAATTTACTTAAAAGGGGCGGGTCACCACAATGGACTTTGTGTAGAAATTATTATTGGGGCCCGAGCAGCGACCGCGGCGAGGTCCCTATTGTTTATGTAGAAATTATTATTAGGGCCCGAGCAGCGACCGCTACGAGGTCCCCATTGTTTTTGTGGAAATTATTATTATTATTATTATTAGGGCCCGAGCAGTGACCGCTGCGAGGTCCCTATTGTTTTTCTAGAAATTGTTATTAGGGCCCGAACTGCGACGGCTGCGAGGTCCCTATTGTTTTTGTAGAAAATATTAATACTTTTATTATTATTATTATTATTAGGGCCTGAGCAGCGACCGCTGCGAAGTCCCTGTTGTTTTTGTAGAAATTATTATTATTATTATTTTTCCGATTGTTCGATTGCATTTTTGACCCCCGAAACATGCACAAAAATTCACCAAACTTGGCAGTCTCATCGGGCATGGCGAAAAATTTGATATTTTAACGTCTAATATGAACAGGAAGTGAGTTATGAATTTTTGAAAGTCCGACTTTTGCCCTTTTTTGCATGTTTACAGGGGTCATTCTTTTGCACCCTGATCCTAAAGGCTTCATCTGATTGCCTTAAAATTCTGTCTGTAGCATCTTAAGACCTGGGACAAACACTGGGGCTAAAATTTTTTGTTTCCGAAATACTATATGACGGGGGCGGGGCTTCGAAGTTTTCACTTAAGATTTCCTTCGCCGCAATGGACAAAATGCTTAATAACTCTCTTGCACATGCTGCTCAAAATCCAAAACTTCACATGTACATCAAGAGTCGGTACCTGAAGACATCTATATGTTTATATTCTGTTATACACCTTGCGCCAATCAATATCATTTTTTACATTTTGACGTCCTGCACGGTGCCCTTTTAACGAATCCGATTGAAAATTGGCTAGAAAAGACTCAAGACATTGATCTTACTCTATCCCTATTTTTGTGACTTTCCTTCGAAGGGCGTGGCTATTACGGTGCCGCAGAGTCTGATTATTCTCCGTGGCAACAAAAGTTCCTGCAAAATGATTCAGATGATCCATCTTCTCGAAATTTTTCACATTTGAGGATATTCAGGCCCTGAAGACGGCTGCCAACTTATTTTTGATCGGATGAGTGTTTAGGCCTTGATGATGTCACAATACGAAAGTCTTTCGCCTTCTTCAGAGTGTCACATGATGGTGTCTTGTGGCCCGTCTTTATCAGCTGATGTTCCATGAGGGCGTGACTTACTGTGAGAGTATGTAAATAGTTTGTGTATTTTTAATCATGTTTTTTATACACTATTTGTATCAATGATAATTACACACACACTCACAGACACGCACATCATTGCTTCAGCACACATGCGCACACCCACACGCTTGTTTTAAGTTTCACTTTCCATAGGTTTCGTTTTTCTCTGAATAAAGTCCAGAGGGATGGGCGAAGGAGCCAGTGAGAGTGCGGGAGAGTGAACTGGCTAGACGTCTACTTCACTTCCTGGCTTCTCCTCCCATCGCGATGGAGAAAAGACAAAACCTTCCCTGGTTATTCCTCTGGTTCTCTGCATTTAATTCAGTCTAATGAAGGCGTCAGGACCTTTTAAACCTGACATTTATTGGTGCCGGTCAACCCGGGAGCCACACCCGGACGGGCGAACGTCGCTGGATATTTCGGGGGCCAACGAATCTGACGTCAGCGCTTCACCATTTGAAAGCGGGTCCCTGAGCTGCGGCGCGGCCGTCCGCCCGGATGTCGGTTCCCTGTCGGACCAGGCGGATCCGGAGGAAGCCAGGTATTGTTTTTCAAATTATTTTGTGCCACCATTTTAAAATTTAAAATATTAACACAATTCGTAAGGGGTGATTTATGTGAGTAAGGAAGCGCGCGCCGGCCGTTTTGCAGTAGTTCGGTCGAAAAGAAAAGAAACTGGATCGTGCTCGTCTAAGGAGTTATAGAAAAATAATTAGGTCATAACTCATTGCGCTGAAGAGAAACTGGGTTTCTCGGGAGACTAGATCTCCCCTACGGAGGGTACGGTAGCATAAAAGAACGTCCTGAGGTACGTCTAAACCACGATCGTGTTGTTTAGGGAGTTACAAAAAGAAGAAATTAGGTCGTAACTCGTTCAAACCGACATCACGGTAGCATCGATTAAAAGTTCCTCGGTGTCGATAAATAGAAATTATCGACGACTTAGAGGTCTACTCACAATTTCACATTGAAATTTAGGGAATAATAAGGCATTATTTTTGGTGGTTTTTATTATTTTTATTTGAATATTCTTTGTAGCTGCGCAGCTGTGTGTGTGTGTATGAGGACAAAGAGAAAAAAAAAAAAAAGGTGGGGGTTTGCGTGCGTGAGGGGGCGTGCGTGCGTGTGTGTGTGTGTGTGTGTGTGTGGGTTTGGAGAAGTAGCTGACCAGACAACAGCAAAAGAGAAGAATTTGCAGAGAAGCTGAAGAAAAAAAAAAAAAAAAAAAAAACCCGCACACACAACACCAGATGTGGAATGATCATTTTGCTGTATGCAAAGTGAGTGAATGGTGTGATTGGGGATTACAAATACCATTTGGTATTTTATCCCGTATAATGCAATAAGGGTTATAAACAGAAATAGTATTTGAGGATGACAGAGAGGGTTGTTGAAGAAGGTAAAGAAGGGGCGGGGTTGCAACTGCCCCCTGCATCCTGAATTACCCCCCCACCACCCACATTATCAGGTAACGCCACATAGAATGAGAACTAGATCAGACAGAACTGCATCGATAAGACAAAAAACCCCAATAAAAGATAGATAAACTAAAAAAGCGCTCACCTCAATGTGTTGCGTGTATAAGTGGCAGTGTGCATTTGTGGCAGAGGCTGCATTGGCCCTATAGGGCTGCACACACATAATTATGAGCGATATTAGTTGAATTAAAGGACTTATTATGGGCAAAAGATAAAGATGGATTGTGTTGCTGTTATTACTAACATGTTATTCTTGTTTGAAGTTGTTCAGTGTTGAGAACTGTGTGTGTCGTTTTGTGGGCCCGTGTATATGTCTGAGTGTCTGTCTGTGTGTCTAAATGTCAGGGAGAGTGATCAAAGTGGTTGGAATTATGCTAAAAGGATTGATGAAGTAGAGATAAAATGGAATCAAGGATTAGTAACCAACAAAAGGCTACTTATGAGTGACGAGATCTTATTGAGAAAAATAATTCCCAAATTTACAAAAGAAATTAATAAAGAAGATGATTTGAGGAGATAAATTCATTTAAATTTGAAATTAAATAAAATAACTTATACAACGGGATAGGCTTAAAAGAAAAGAGAGAAATAGCCTGATGTGCGTTTTCTGAAAAATAAAGAAATTGAACCCAGACGCCTAGGCTGGTTTAAAAAGATGAGTGAAGATAAGGAAGTTCATCAAAAAACAGGATCTTGATAAAATTCAGTATTTAGACTCATGGAAAGCTGCACATGGTTTTAATGGTCAGTTAAAAACACGAAAAATAGCCGCATTGCAGAAATCAATCATAGCAAAGACAAAGAAAGACCACAAAAAGATGAAGAAAAATGGCTTTGAGGAAACAGAATATTGGATGAGGGTAGCCTTAAAAAGAGAAGAGGGTGACAAGAAACAGAAAAGAAAGGATGAAAACAAAATAAGCAAGGGAAAGAAATGTGAAAAGTCAGATGGAGCAAATTAGGCTGAAATAGGAAGAGTAAAACAAGAGGAAGATGAGACATTTGGGCAATACAAAGTGAGAATGACAGCTGTGTTTCAAAACCACAGCGGGCTGCAGGAAGATGGTGATGTGGATGGGGCATTTCAACAGCAGTTGAAGAATGCTTTACATGCAGGATCAAGAGAGGAAATTCATAAGTGGGTAAATAAACATTACATTTGCCTGCCAACAGGTACCCTGGAGGAGTATGTAAATCACGCCCTCCATGCTGAGAAGATAGAAAATAAAAAGAAACAGAGGTCTATAGACATTTTTTATCAAAATAAAGGTCAGAAAGTCCCTTATCAAGGTGGAAGAGGCTGAGACGAGGACGCCTTCCCACCGGAGATGATATTTGTTACAATTGTGGCAGATCAGGACACTTTGCCAGAAACTGCCGTCAACCACACAGGAAGACCACACTAAAAGAAGGCCAGATAGCAAGAAATTGCCTTGAGAAGAAGCAGCCTTCAGCATGACTAAGTTTTTAAATGAAGAGGTTTTCCTAAATTTACAAAAGATATTGGCTTTTGATTAAATGATTGAGCTGAAATAACTGTATTGGTAATGGGACACCAATTACCCTTTTTTATGTGACATTGGTGCAGATAGGATTGCTTATAATAAATCAATTTCAAATGATAGGGCAAGTGAGAAAGGGGCCATAGTCAGATTTACAAGTGGAAAAATGCAATAGAGTAACAGAATTAGAACCTGTGTGGTTGAGGGACCCAGAAGGCCACTGAGTTGGTTGCATGAATTGAAATTAGTTTTATTTTTACAGAATAATGAGAGCCCAAGTTGTGGGGATGTGATTAATTTACAGAAAAAGTTTAGTGATGAGATAATTTATATTTACATGATTTAATAGACAAGATATATCATTTTGATGATGGTTTTTACTTAATTGTATACTTGCGTCTCCTTCAGAAAGGGAGAAGTAGGTGTTATGAAATTTTAACAATTGGATGAAGCTTCTGAAAGTGAACATGAGGAATTTTTGCAAAAACATAGGTGTTTCTTGATTTTTTAAATTTTGATTCGAGACATTGGTAGGTTTGAGTGGTTGTGGAAAAACTACAGTGAATTTGGAAATTAGGAGCAGACTGTGGAGAGGCTCCTGTGAGGAGGAGGATAGAAATTAGATTTTGCTCCCACATACAGACTTTTCAAATAAAACAACCTAATTTAAATTGGCCAACTTGTAAAATGGAAAAGAAGATTCTAAATTATGCACAAAAAGCTTGAACGTGTTGAGCAGAAGGAAGGAAAAGAGAAAACATTTAAAAAAAAGAAGGAAGCAGAGAGTCTTGTGATAAACAATAACTTTTCAGGACGAAGAGAGAAGCAATAGAAGATCACATGGCGAAAGAAAAAAACTAACATAAAAAGTGTGTGTAGAAGGACTTCTACATCAACATGCGTTTTGCTTATTAGGCCGTGATACACTGACAATTGGACTTTAATATCAGAATCAATAGGCAAGGGCGAATTTAAACAAGAGTCAAAACTTTAAAAGGACGCATTGTCAGTGATAAGCGGGAAGAAAAATAGTAATAAAACTTTGCCAGACCACTTTTGTGTAGACACCTTCCTTGGGACTTTCATGACCTCCATTAAGTCCCTGACCTTTCATAGATAAAGTTGGAGCCCAAAGTCTCTCAGGGCTGTAATTTATGCGGCAGAGAAAGAGCCCAACAGGCTTAGGGTGAGTTTAAAACAATAGTATCATGGCCATAAAATGGGTTGTGTATGTTGGAACTTGTGGAGATACACTGCAAGATTGTATTTACAAAGCATCTTAATGCACTACCAAATTATTATTATAAGCCATTTGGGCAAACAGTGACTGCAAAAAATGGCTTCATGGACTTGTGTTGCTGCAGAAACATAGGAAAGTGAATCCATTTGCATATTAGTCACAACAATTTGGATTTCGTGGCAGAGAACCACTTAAGAGTGTGATCAAGAGCTTTCACTGCTGCTTTAAGGAATGAAAAAATGACATTCCATCACACGACATTCACATTGCACGGCGATTTAATTGTAACAGGGACATTACATTAATAAGGTGCGATGCATTTAAGCCCAGCGTCATTCTTTTTCCACGCACCATTTAGAAGGCGCCACACGACTGTGGAGCCGTCCAAATTTTCACCAAACCCAGGACTTGACTTTTTGACATTTTTTCCTCCCGACTGGAGGAGTTAAGACGTGTGAAGACATGAAGACCAGGTGCACCTTCCAGACTGATAAGAAAGTGTCTGAGAACCAAGGTTGTAGGAAGAAATCACGCCGACTTTTATGCGATGGGAGTATTAGTAGTGTGATACCAACAGATAACTTGTAAAAGAGAGAAATTGTTAGGATAAGCAGGAAGAGCGTAGGCGGTTGTGAGCTAATTAAAATTTGGAGTTTCCCATCTTGTATGAGCTGTATGGTTACAATGTGAACTCACAGTCAAGATAAGATGTTCTTGTGTTCTGTTGATTTTGGGCGAACGGGTGCTTTAAAAATCACAAAAGATAAAAGAAAAGTTGCGCATAAAGCACGTCTAAGTAAGTATTTGTAAATAAAAAAAAATTCTGAACAGAAAATGACACGATTACGATTGAATAAAGGCTGGAGCCAAGCCATAACCCCAAAGTCAACAAAGCACAAGAGGTTTAATGAAAGCACACACACACACACACACACAGTAAATCAACTTGACAAGTTAATCTCAGGCCAGGGAAAAAGGCACCACTAATTGAACATGCACATTGGGTGGACAATGATGCAAACATTGAGTGAGACACGAGCAGACGTCGTGCCTCAACAGGGAGGAGATATCATATGGAATTGTTCCCACATACAGACTTTTCAACAAAAAATTTTTTTTGGACAGTGTTATTTGTTTGGGTTGCAATATTGTTTGACTATGATTGATATGTTTTCAAAATGGATCAAGTTGTTTCCAACAACACATGCTGATGCTTAAAAACGATTGGGAAAAGTGTTGTGTAATCAAATTATCCTGACATTTGGAATTTCCAGAAGTGATTTGAAGTGAAAATGATGCATTTTGTGAATGATGTTGTAACAAGTGGGACAGTTGTTAAAAAATGGACTCAAAGCGTCACTGCGCATACAGTCTGCAGGACTTGTGGAACGCACTAATGGAAAAAAAAAAAAAAAAGAGACAATGGCCAGACTGTGTTTCAATCACAGCAATGAGGACAATGCCAGCCGAAGGAAGGACACTATCCCCTATAGACTCTCAGGTTCATCAGAACCACCAACGAAAAACATGTTTGACCGAAAAAGATCCAAAAGACGCCAATACTGGTCAAGTGTGTTCTGATTTACAGAAATCACGTCCGTGTGGGAGACCAACTCTTCTTCAAGGTGTTGAAACGACTCCGTTGGGGGGAAGTGAATGCTGAGATGGCCCTCGCCAGATGATGGCGGTGACCCCGACGCTGCAAAGGTCGCGGGGCGTGGCAGCTGGATCCACCAGTTGCAGTACAAGCTTCACCGGTTTCCAGCTAAAGGCCTAGCAACGCGAATCCCTCCCCGAGTCACAATTTCGGACCACACGCACATCAGAACCACACCACCAGCCACAGATACGAATGTTGAAGCCACAGAATAAAAAGATTAGATATGGTTTGGAAATTAATGACGTACATAAAGAAATTTGAACCTTGATTGAAGAACATAATTGCATTTAAAGTTTTAAAAATGAAACAATTATTGATGTTATGACCACTATGAAGAATTTGAAAGACACAATATATATCGGGATAATTATGGTTTTCATTTTTTGTTATGTGTAGTCTGTTTTTGTTGCATTATTTTTATGACAAAAATGATGATTAATTGCATGTTTGTTGCCCAAAAGTAACATTACAATCTGATTGATGTTGAGTATGACGAACTCGAACTGGACAATGACGAACTCGAACTGGACACTGAAACATAAAATGAATATGGACTTGTCGCCAAAGCCCCACACACGAAGATCCGGGAGGTAAAGACGGCTGTCTCCTCCTACAGCGAGGCAAGGGGCCTGCATCGAGTCCCCCAGAGACAAGCTCTGCGTGGAGACAGTTTTGTTATTTTTCACTAGGCACATTGAAATGTATTTTTATATGTTTTATTCCCTGATGACTCATCTTAAAGCCGTATGGACATGATTTAAATCCGACAAACAGGGGGGAAATGTGAGAGTATGTAAATAGTTTGTGTATTTTTAATCATGTTTTTTATACACTATTTGTATCAATGATAATTACACACACACTCACAGACACGCACATCATTGCTTCAGCACACATGCGCACACCCACACGCTTGTTTTAAGTTTCACTTTCCATAGGTTTCGTTTTTCTCTGAATAAAGTCCAGAGGGATGGGCGAAGGAGCCAGTGAGAGTGCGGGAGAGTGAACTGGCTAGACGTCTACTTCACTTCCTGGCTTCTCCTCCCATCGCGATGGAGAAAAGACAAAACCTTCCCTGGTTATTCCTCTGGTTCTCTGCATTTAATTCAGTCTAATGAAGGCGTCAGGACCTTTTAAACCTGACACTTACCTGTCACAAGAATGAAGGCAAGTCACGCCCCCCGCTGTCCGTTCACTCCGCCAAGATGCTGCTCCAGGTGGTAGAGAGGATGAAGGCTCCCTTGTCTCTGTTCATGGTGTTTATGCCTCGCTTGCAGATCTCAATGGCCTCTCTGATCCAGCGCTGTTGTTTGTTCTCTTCGGTGCGGATGACCCTGCCCTTCTCCCGGTCCATGATGTGGTTTTCCCTTTTGCAGTGGTCAGTGATTGCTGATTTGTAATGTTCATGTTGTGCTTGTTCTTTTACTGCTCTGATTTTTCATTTTTTTGACAGGTAAGTCACACCCTCATGGAACATCAGCTGATAAAGACGGGTCTCAAGACACCATCATGCGACACTCTGAAGAAGGCGAAAGACTCGCCGAAACATGTCAGGTAAAAAATTAACCTAAAACATAATTGTCTGCTTTTAATGAATCAGTCAAATATCAATAATAAGAAGACAAAATGAACCTAATACAAATAAATGAATGCTTAATAACGCCCCTGCACATGCTCCTAAAAATCCAAACCTTCACCTGTAAATAAAACGTCCCGACCTGAAGACATCTTAATGTTATTATTTTGTTATACACACAGCGCCGCCAAGTGGAATCAAAAATTAGTTTTTATTTTAATTTTCACGTACTGCACGGTGCCCTTTTGACGAATCCGACTGAAAATTAGTCAGAAAAGACTCAAGACAATGATCTTACTCTGTGCCGAATTTTGTGACGTTTTGGCAAAAGGCGTGGCTATTACGGTGCTGAAAAATCCGATTGTACTTTGTGGCAACAAAAGCTCCGGCAACATGACTCAGATGATCCTATCTTCTCGAAGTTGTACACATTTGAGGATACTTCAGCCCTGAAGACATCTACCAACTTATTTTTCATCGTAGTAGTAGCGCCACCAACTGGTAAAAGCTAATACAAGTTATTTTCTTGGATGTTTTTCTCCGTGCAACTCAACAAGGTCGCCCTCATATATGCTCGGATGACTGTTTCGGCCATGAGGATGTCACAATACGAAATTCATCCTTTTTCGTGAAAAGTTGTGGGAGTGGCATTGCACTGTTCGGCAATAAAACAACGCTGATTATGAGGTTCTAAATATGAACGACAACTCGTGAAACTTTACACACACATCAGGCAGAGCAAATTTATCAATATTTTATACGTTAGTTGTGCAGCTTTTTTGAAATGGCTCGCCATGGCCCTCGAGAAAAGTTAAAAAAAGAATAGAATAGAAATAGAAATCCCTTTATTGTCATTGTACTCAAGTGTGCAACGAGATTAGAGGGCTCCCCTCTCCAGTGCAATACAACAATAATACAGACAATATATAAATTAGATAAATAAATACGACAGTGCAATGGAATTCAGTACTGAATAGGGCATATAGAAACACATCACAATGCTGTTTTGCAAGGTTAGGGTGGTCTCGTGTGTGTGTGAGAGTTCAGTATGGAGATGGCTCTCGGAAAGAAACTGTTTCTCAGTCTATTGGTCCTTGATTTGATGCATCTGTAGCGCCTGCCAGAGGGCAACAGGTCGAACAGGTGTGAGTTTGGGTGGGTATTGTCTTTGACGATGTTGAGAGCCCTTCTGAGGCACCGGGCGGTGTAGATGTCCGACAGCGAGGGGAGAGGGCAGCCAATAATCCTTTGCGCTGTTTTGACTGTCCTCTGGAGCCTCACTCTGTCCGCCTCAGTGCAGCCGCTGTACCAGGTGGAGACACAGTACGTCAGCAGGCTCTCGATGGACGAGTGGTAGAAGGCCAGCAGCAGCTTCCTGTCCAGGTTGAATTTCCTGAGGACTCTCAGGAAGTGCAGACGTTGGCGGACCTTCTTTACCACTGCTGTGGTGTTGTGACTCCAAGAAAGGTCATCGGAGATCTGTACTCCCAGGAACTTGAACGTGTGGACCCTCTCCACACACACGCCTTCGATGCAGAGGGGGGGCGGCAGCGTCTTGTTCCTCCTGAAGTCGACGACAATCTCCTTTGTTTTAGCAGAGTTAAGGTGCAGTCTGTTGTCCTTGCACCAAGTTGTCAGTCTCCCTACCTCCTCTCTGTAGGCTGTCTCGTCACCTTCCGAGATCAGACCGACCACTGTCGTGTCGTCAGCAAACTTGACGATGGTGTTGTTGCCGTGGGCCGGGCTGCAGTCGTAGGTGTAGAGGGCGTACAGGAGAGGGCTCAGCACGCATCCTTGGGGGGAACCGGTGCTCAGCATGAGGGTGGAGGACGTGTAGGGGCCGAGCAACACAGTCTGGGGTCTGTTGGTCAGAAAGTCCTTAATCCAGATGCGTGTGAGGGCAGGGAGGCCGAGAGTGTCCAGTTTGGCGACGAGGATGTCTGGGATGATCGTGTTGAATGCCGAGCTGTAGTCCACAAAGAGCAACCTTGCATAGCTCCGCTGTTGTTCCAGGTGGCCCAGCACAACATGCAGAGCAGCCCTGGTTGAGTGTTTCACCTCGCTTTTTGTAAATTTTATGGAGTACAGTGAACCCTCGGTTATCGCGGTTAATGGGGACCGAGACCACCCGCGAAAACTGAAAATCCGCGAAGTAGCGGCGCACCTTCAAAAATGCTTAAAAAAAAAATACAATATATATAATAAATATATAATATATATATATATATATATATATATATATATATATATATATATATATATATACGGGGAGAGAGAGAGTGAAATTCATGTTATAACAAAAAAAACAAATTATTATTAAAACGTATTATTTTTTTATTCCCCAGCCATTCTTTTTGTATTTATTTAATTACTCAGACTTTTACCTGCTGGTACGCCGTCTGGTGTGCCCTGTGAAATGAAAGGTGCCATTCTTTATTTATTTATTTATTTATTCATTTATTCATTCATAACTGACAGCTTCGCGCTCCGCTCGTGCCCGGGCGGAAGAGGTGCTCCAATTCGGCTTAACTGTGACACACGCCCACCCTCCTCCCCCGGAGCTTCCATTCGGTTAAACTTAGGGGCCGCTTGGCACCGCCCGTGCCCGGGGAAGGTGCTCCTCTTCGGCTTACTGTGTCGCGAGCATGCCCTCCTCCTCCGGAGCTTCCATTCGGTTAAACTTAGGGGCCGCTTGGCACCGCCCGCGCCCGGGGAAGGTGCTCCTCTACGGCTTAACTGCCACGCACGCCGGCCGGAGCTCTGGTACGGTCCGAACCGCGCGAAACGTCGCCACCGATCGTGTCCGGGGGAACGTGCTCTTCTTCGTCCACTCTTCTCTTCGCCCACGCTCTTCTTCGGCGCACGCCGGCCGTCTAACCGCTCCAGCGCCCCGTCGTGCCGCTCGGCGAAACTACAATGCCCCCGAATATTTTTTATACCCGCGAAGCACTGAACCCGCGAAAGGTGAACCGCGAAGTAGCGAGGGTTCACTGTATGTATAAGACCAAGACCTACAAAAAAGTCTCTTGGAGCAATGAGCTAGGTTTTACAGGAAGTCGGCCATTTTGAATTTATTAAAAGGGGGCGGGTCACCACAATGGACTTTGTGTAGAAATTATTATTGGGGCCCGAGCAGCGACCGCTACGAGGTCCCCATTGTTTTTGTGGAAATTTTTATTATTATTATTATTATTAGGGCCCGAGCAGTGACCGCTGCGAGGTCCCTATTGTTTTTCTAGAAATTGTTATTAGGGCCCGAGCTACGACGGCTGCGAGGTCCCTATTGTTTTTGTAGAAAATATTATTACTTTTATTATTATTATTATTATTATTATTATTAGGGCCTGAGCAGCGACCGCTGCGAAGTCCCTGTTGTTTTTGTAGAAATTATTATTATTATTATTTTTCCGATTGTACGATTGCATTTTTGACCCCCGAAACATGCACAAAAACTCACCAAACTTGGCAGTCTCATCGGGCATGGCGAGAAATTTGATATTTTAACGTCTAATATGAACAGGAAGTGAGTTATGAATTTTTGAAAGTCCGACTTTTGCCCTTTTTTGCATGTTTACAGGGGTCATTCTTTTGCACCCTGATCCTAAAGGCTTCATCTGATTGCCTTAAAATTCTGTCTGTAGCATCTTAAGACCTGGGACAAACACTGGGGCTAAAATCTTTTGTTTCCGAAATACTATATGACGGGGGCGGGGCTTCAAAGTTTTCACTTAAGATTTCCTTCGCCGCAATGGACAAAATGCTTAATAACTCTCCTGCACATGCTGCTAAAAATCCAAAACTTCACATATACATAAAGAGTCGGTACCTGAAGACATCTATATGTTTATATTCTGTTATACACCTTGCGCCAATCAATATCATTTTTTACATTTTGACGTACTGCACGGTGCCCTTTTAACGAATCCGATTGAAAATTGGCTAGAAAAGACTCAAGACATTGATCTTACTCTATCCCTATTTTTGTGACTTTCCTTCGAAGGGCGTGGCTATTGCGGTGCCGCACAGTCTGATTATTCTCCGTGGCAACAAAAGTTCCTGCAAAATGATTCAGATGATCCATCTTCTCGAAATTTTTCACATTTGAGGATATTCAGGCCCTGAAGACGGCTGCCAACTTATTTTTGATCGCAGTGGTAGCGCCACCAACTGGTTAAAACAAATACAAATTATTTTCGTTGATGTTTTTCTCCGGGCAGGTTAACAAAATCTACCTTATATTTGCTCGGATGAGTGTTTAGGCCTTGAGGATGTCACAATACGAAAGTCTTTCGCCTTCTTCAGAGTGTCACATGATGGTGTCTTGTGACCCGTCTTTATCAGCTGATGTTCCATGAGGGCGTGACTTACCTGTCACAAGAATGAAGGCAAGTCACGCCCCCCGCTGTCCGTTCACTCCGCCAAGATGCTGCTCCAGGTGGTAGAGAGGATGAAGGCTCCCTTGTCTCTGTTCATGGTTTTTATGCCTCGCTTGCAGATCTCAATGGCCTCTCTGATCCAGCGCTGTTGTTTGTTCTCTTCGGTGCGGATGACCCTGCCCTTCTCCCGGTCCATGATGTGGTTTTCCCTTTTGCAGTGGTCAGTGATTGCTGATTTGTAATGTTCATGTTGTGCTTGTTCTTTTACTGCTATGATTTTTCATTTTTTTGACAGGTAATTCACACCCTCATGGAACATCAGCTGATAAAGACGGGTCTCAAGACACCATCATGCGACACTCTGAAGAAGGCGAAAGACTCGCCGAAACATGTCAGGTAAAAAATTTACCTAAAACATAATTGTCTGCTTTTAATGAATCTGTCAAATATCAATAATAAGAAGACAAAATGAACCTAATACAAATAAATGAATGCTTAATAACTCCCCTGCACATGCTCCTAAAAATCCAAACCTTCACCTGTAAATAAAATGTCCCGACCTGAAGACATCTTAATGTTATTATTTTGTTATACACACAGCGCCGCCAAGTGGAATAAAAAAATTGTTTTTATTTTAATTTTCACGTACTGCACGGTGCCCTTTTGACGAATCCGACTGAAAATTAGTCAGAAAAGACTCAAGACAATGATCTTACTCTCTGCCGAGTTTTGTGACGTTTTGGCAAAAGGCGTGGCTATTACGGTGCTGAAAAGTCCGATTGTACTTTGTGGCAACAAAAGCTCCGGCAACATGACTGAGATGATCCTATCTTCTCGAAGTTGTACACATTTGAGGATACTTCAACCCTGAAGACATCTACCAACTTATTTTTCATCGTAGTAGTAGCGCCACCAACTGGTAAAAGCTAATACAAGTTATTTTCTTGGATGTTTTTCTCCGTGCAACTCAACAAGGTCGCCCTCATATATGCTCGGAGGACTGTTTCGTCCATGAGGATGTCACAATACGAAATTCATCCTTTTTCGTGAAAAGTTGTGGGAGTGGCATTGCACTGTCCGGCAATAAAACAACGCTGATTATGAGGTTCTAAATATGAACGACAACTCGTGAAACTTGACACACACATCAGGCAGAGCAAATTTATCAATATTTTATACGTTAGTTGTGCAGCTTTTTTTAAATGGCTCGCCATGGCCCTCGAGAAATGTTCAAAAAAGCAGCCCTGGTTGAGTGTTTCACCTCGCTTTTTGTAAATTTTATGGAGTACAGTGAACCCTCGGTTGTCGCGGTTAATGGGGACCGAGACCACCCGCGGAAACTGAAAATCCGCGAAGTAGCGGCGCACCTTCAAAAATGCTTAAAAAAAAATACAATATATATAATGAATATATATATATATAGATATATATATAGATATATATCTATATATATACAGAGAGAGAGAGAGAGTGAAATTCATGTTATAACAAAAAAAACAAATTATTATTAAAACGTATTATTTTTTTATTCCCCAGCCATTCTTTTTGTATTTATTTAATTACTCCGACTATTACCTGCTGGTACGCCGTCCGGTGTGCCCTGTGAAATGAAAGGTGGCATTCTTTATTTATTTATTTATTTATTCATTTATTCATTCATAACTGACAGCTTCGCGCTCCGTTCGTGCCCGGGCGGAAGAGGTGTTCCAATTCGGCTTAACTGTGACACACGCCCGCCCTCCTCCCCCGGAGCTTCCATTCGGTTAAACTTAGGGGCCGCTTGGCACCGCCCGTGCCCGGGGAAGGTGCTCCTCTTCGGCTTACTGTGACGCGAGCATGCCCGCCTCCTCCGGAGCTTCCATTCGGTTAAACTTAGGGGCCGCTTGGAACCGCCCGTGCCCGGCGAAGGTGCTCCTCTTCGGCTTACTGTGACGCGAGCATGCCCTCCTCCTCCGGAGCTTCCATTCGGTTAAACTTAGGGGCCGCTTGGAACCGCCCGTGCCCGGGGAAGGTGCTCCTCTTCGGCTTACTGTGACGCGAGCATGCCCTCCTCCTCCGGAGCTTCCATTCGGTTAAACTTAGGGGCCGCTTGGCACCGCCCGTGCCCGGGGAAGGTGCTCCTCTACGGCTTAACTGCCACGCACGCCGGCCGGAGCTCTGGTACGGTCCGAACCGCGCGAAACGTCGCCACCGATCGTGTCCGGGGGAACGTGCTCTTCTTCGTCCACTCTCCTCTTCGCCCACGCTCTTCTTCGGCGCACGCCGGCCGTCTAACCGCTCCAGCGCCCGTCGTGCCGCTCGGCGAAACTACAATGCCCCCAAATATTTTTTATACCCGCGAAGCACTGAACCCGCGAAAGGTGAACCGCGAAGTAGCGAGGGTTCACTGTATGTATAAGACCAAGACCTACAAAAAAAGTCTCTTGGAGAAATGAGCTAGGTTTTACAGGAAGTCGGCCATTTTGAATTTACTTAAAAGGGGCGGGTCACCACAATGGACTTTGTGTAGAAATTATTATTGGGGCCCGAGCAGCGACCGCGGCGAGGTCCCTATTGTTTATGTAGAAATTATTATTAGGGCCCGAGCAGCGACCGCTACGAGGTCCCCATTGTTTTTGTGGAAATTATTATTATTATTATTATTATTAGGGCCCGAGCAGTGACCGCTGCGAGGTCCCTATTGTTTTTCTAGAAATTGTTATTAGGGCCCGAGCTGCGACGGCTGCGAGGTCCCTATTGTTTTTGTAGAAAATATTAATACTTTTATTATTATTATTATTATTAGGGCCTGAACAGCGACCGCTGCGAAGTCCCTGTTGTTTTTGTAGAAATTATTATTATTATTATTTTTCCGATTGTTCGATTGCATTTTTGACCCCCGAAACATGCACAAAAATTCACCAAACTTGGCAGTCTCATCGGGCATGGCGAAAAATTTGATATTTTAACGTCTAATATGAACAGGAAGTGAGTTATGAATTTTTGAAAGTCCGACTTTTGCCCTTTTTTGCATGTTTACAGGGGTCATTCTTTTGCACCCTGATCCTAAAGGCTTCATCTGATTGCCTTAAAATTCTGTCTGTAGCATCTTAAGACCTGGGACAAACACTGGGGCTAAAATTTTTTGTTTCCGCAATACTATATGACGGGGGCGGGGCTTCGAAGTTTTCACTTAAGATTTCCTTCGCCGCAATGGACAAAATGCTTAATAACTCTCTTGCACATGCTGCTAAAAATCCAAAACTTCACATGTACATCAAGAGTCGGTACCTGAAGACATCTATATGTTTATATTCTGTTATACACCTTGCGCCAATCAATATCATTTTTTACATTTTGACGTCCTGCACGGTGCCCTTTTAACGAATCCGATTGAAAATTGGCTAGAAAAGACTCAAGACATTGATCTTACTCTATCCCTATTTTTGTGACTTTCCTTCGAAGGGCGTGGCTATTACGGTGCCGCAGAGTCTGATTATTCTCCGTGGCAACAAAAGTTCCTGCAAAATGATTCAGATGATCCATCTTCTCGAAATTTTTCACATTTGAGGATATTCAGGCCCTGAAGACGGCTGCCAACTTATTTTTGATCGGATGAGTGTTTAGGCCTTGAGGATGTCACAATACGAAAGTCTTTCGCCTTCTTCAGAGTGTCACATGATGGTGTCTTGTGGCCCGTCTTTATCAGCTGATGTTCCATGAGGGCGTGACTTACCTGTCACAAGAATGAAGGCAAGTCACGCCCCCCGCTGTCCGTTCACTCCGCCAAGATGCTGCTCCAGGTGGTAGAGAGGATGAAGGCTCCCTTGTCTCTGTTCATGGTTTTTATGCCTCGCTTGCAGATCTCAATGGCCTCTCTGATCCAGCGCTGTTGTTTGTTCTCTTCGGTGCGGATGACCCTGCCCTTCTCCCGGTCCATGATGTGGTTTTCCCTTTTGCAGTGGTCAGTGATTGCTGATTTGTAATGTTCATGTTGTGCTTGTTCTTTTACTGCTCTGATTTTTCATTTTTTTGACAGGTAAGTCACACCCTCATGGAACATCAGCTGATAAAGACGGGTCTCAAGACACCATCATGCGACACTCTGAAGAAGGCGAAAGACTCGCCGAAACATGTCAGGTAAAAAATTAACCTAAAACATAATTGTCTGCTTTTAATGAATCAGTCAAATATCAATAATAAGAAGACAAAATGAACCTAATACAAATAAATGAATGCTTAATAACGCCCCTGCACATGCTCCTAAAAATCCAAACCTTCACCTGTAAATAAAACGTCCCGACCTGAAGACATCTTAATGTTATTATTTTGTTATACACACAGCGCCGCCAAGTGGAATCAAAAATTTGTTTTTATTTTAATTTTCACGTACTGCACGGTGCCCTTTTGACGAATCCGACTGAAAATTAGTCAGAAAAGACTCAAGACAATGATCTTACTCTGTGCCGAATTTTGTGACGTTTTGGCAAAAGGCGTGGCTATTACGGTGCTGAAAAATCCGATTGTACTTTGTGGCAACAAAAGCTCCGGCAACATGACTCAGATGATCCTATCTTCTCGAAGTTGTACACATTTGAGGATACTTCAGCCCTGAAGACATCTACCAACTTATTTTTCATCGTAGTAGTAGCGCCACCAACTGGTAAAAGCTAATACAAGTTATTTTCTTGGATGTTTTTCTCCGTGCAACTCAACAAGGTCGCCCTCATATATGCTCGGATGACTGTTTCGGCCATGAGGATGTCACAATACGAAATTCATCCTTTTTCGTGAAAAGTTGTGGGAGTGGCATTGCACTGTTCGGCAATAAAACAACGCTGATTATGAGGTTCTAAATATGAACGACAACTCGTGAAACTTTACACACACATCAGGCAGAGCAAATTTATCAATATTTTATACGTTAGTTGTGCAGCTTTTTTGAAATGGCTCGCCATGGCCCTCGAGAAAAGTTAAAAAAAGAATAGAATAGAAATAGAAATCCCTTTATTGTCATTGTACTCAAGTGTGCAACGAGATTAGAGGGCTCCCCTCTCCAGTGCAATACAACAATAATACAGACAATATATAAATTAGATAAATAAATACGACAGTGCAATGGAATTCAGTACTGAATAGGGCATATAGAAACACATCACAATGCTGTTTTGCAAGGTTAGGGTGGTCTCGTGTGTGTGTGTGAGAGTTCAGTATGGAGATGGCTCTCGGAAAGAAACTGTTTCTCAGTCTATTGGTCCTTGATTTGATGCATCTGTAGCGCCTGCCAGAGGGCAACAGGTCGAACAGGTGTGAGTTTGGGTGGGTATTGTCTTTGACGATGTTGAGAGCCCTTCTGAGGCACCGGGCGGTGTAGATGTCCGACAGCGAGGGGAGAGGGCAGCCAATAATCCTTTGCGCTGTTTTGACTGTCCTCTGGAGCCTCACTCTGTCCGCCTCAGTGCAGCCGCTGTACCAGGTGGAGACACAGTACGTCAGCAGGCTCTCGATGGACGAGTGGTAGAAGGCCAGCAGCAGCTTCCTGTCCAGGTTGAATTTCCTGAGGACTCTCAGGAAGTGCAGACGTTGGCGGACCTTCTTTACCACTGCTGTGGTGTTGTGACTCCAAGAAAGGTCATCGGAGATCTGTACTCCCAGGAACTTGAACGTGTGGACCCTCTCCACACACACGCCTTCGATGCAGAGGGGGGGCGGCAGCGTCTTGTTCCTCCTGAAGTCGACGACAATCTCCTTTGTTTTAGCAGAGTTAAGGTGCAGTCTGTTGTCCTTGCACCAAGTTGTCAGTCTCCCTACCTCCTCTCTATAGGCTGTCTCGTCACCTTCCGAGATCAGACCGACCACTGTCGTGTCGTCAGCAAACTTGACGATGGTGTTGTTGCCGTGGGCCGGGCTGCAGTCGTAGGTGTAGAGGGCGTACAGGAGAGGGCTCAGCACGCATCCTTGGGGGGAACCGGTGCTCAGCATGAGGGTGGAGGACGTGTAGGGGCCGAGCAACACAGTCTGGGGTCTGTTGGTCAGAAAGTCCTTAATCCAGATGCGTGTGAGGGCAGGGAGGCCGAGAGTGTCCAGTTTGGCGACGAGGATGTCTGGGATGATCGTGTTGAATGCCGAGCTGTAGTCCACAAAGAGCATCCTTGCATAGCTCCGCTGTTGTTCCAGGTGGCCCAGCACAACATGCAGAGCAGCCCTGGTTGAGTGTTTCACCTCGCTTTTTGTAAATTTTATGGAGTACAGTGAACCCTCGGTTATCGCGGTTAATGGGGACCGAGACCACCCGCGAAAACTGAAAATCCGCGAAGTAGCGGCGCACCTTCAAAAATGCTTAAAAAAAAAATACAATATATATAATATATATTTATAAATATATAAATATATATATATAAATATAATATATAAATATATATATATATATATATATATATATATATACATATACGGGGAGAGAGAGAGTGAAATTCATGTTATAACAAAAAAAACAAATTATTATTAAAACGTATTATTTTTTTATTCCCCAGCCATTCTTTTTGTATTTATTTAATTACTCAGACTTTTACCTGCTGGTACGCCGTCTGGTGTGCCCTGTGAAATGAAAGGTGCCATTCTTTATTTATTTATTTATTTATTCATTTATTCATTCATAACTGACAGCTTCGCGCTCCGCTCGTGCCCGGGCGGAAGAGGTGCTCCAATTCGGCTTAACTGTGACACACGCCCACCCTCCTCCCCCGGAGCTTCCATTCGGTTAAACTTAGGGGCCGCTTGGCACCGCCCGTGCCCGGGGAAGGTGCTCCTCTTCGGCTTACTGTGTCGCGAGCATGCCCTCCTCCTCCGGAGCTTCCATTCGGTTAAACTTAGGGGCCGCTTGGAACCGCCCGTGCCAGGGGAAGGTGCTCCTCTTCGGCTTACTGTGACGCGAGCATGCCCTCCTCCTCCGGAGCTTCCATTCGGTTAAACTTAGGGGCCGCTTGGCACCGCCCGTGCCCGGGGAAGGTGCTCCTCTACGGCTTAACTGCCACGCACGCCGGCCGGAGCTCTGGTACGGTCCGAACCGCGCGAAACGTCGCCACCGATCGTGTCCGGGGGAACGTGCTCTTCTTCGTCCACTCTTCTCTTCGCCCACGCTCTTCTTCGGCGCACGCCGGCCGTCTAACCGCTCCAGCGCCCCGTCGTGCCGCTCGGCGAAACTACAATGCCCCCGAATATTTTTTATACCCGCGAAGCACTGAACCCGCGAAAGGTGAACCGCGAAGTAGCGAGGGCTCACTGTATGTATAAGACCAAGACCTACAAAAAAGTCTCTTGGAGCAATGAGCTAGGTTTTACAGGAAGTCGGCCATTTTGAATTTATTAAAAGGGGGCGGGTCACCACAATGGACTTTGTGTAGAAATTATTATTGGGGCCCGAGCAGCGACCGCGGCGAGGTCCCTATTGTTTATGTAGAAATTATTATTAGGGCCCGAGCAGCGCCCGCTACGAGGTCCCCATTGTTTTTGTGGAAATTATTATTATTATTATTATTCGGGCCCGAGCAGTGACCGCTGCGAGGTCCCTATTGTTTTTCTAGAAATTGTTATTAGGGCCCGAGCTGCGACGGCTGCCACATTGTTTGCCCTGGTTGTTTCAGTTAATAAATTCCCTTCACGTTACTGACCTCTCTGCCTCCTCGCCTTTTGGGTCCACCTCCTCCTCGCCGACCGGCGAGTCCTGACAGAATGACCCGACCAAAGAAGGACCCAGCGAGAGGCTCACGGCGGCGTCATGGATATTCAGGCCCTGAAGACGGCTGCCAACTTATTTTTGATCGCAGTGGTAGCGCCACCAACTGGTTAAAACAAATACAAATTATTTTCGTTGATGTTTTTCTCCGGGCAGGTTCACAAAATCTACCTTATATTTGCTCGGATGAGTGTTTAGGCCTTGAGGATGTCACAATACGAAAGTCTTTCGCCTTCTTCAGAGTGTCACATGATGGTGTCTTGTGACCCGTCTTTATCAGCTGATGTTCCATGAGGGCGTGACTTACCTGTCACAAGAATGAAGGCAAGTCACGCCCCCCGCTGTCCGTTCACTCCGCCAAGATGCTGCTCTAGGTGGTAGAGAGGATGAAGGCTCCCTTGTCTCTGTTCATGGTTTTTATGCCTCGCTTGCAGATCTCAATGGCCTCTCTGATCCAGCGCTGTTGTTTGTTCTCTTCGGTGCGGATGACCCTGCCCTTCTCCCGGTCCATGATGTGGTTTTCCCTTTTGCAGTGGTCAGTGATTGCTGATTTGTAATGTTCATGTTGTTGTCCATGACGCCGCCGGACGGACAACCCCCCTCAGCCTGCCGACCAACCCCGTGTCCTTCAAGTAGGTTCCATTTTCCGCTCGACGTCTGTTTCTCCCCTTTTGCCCCCGATTACAGCACCGATTACCAGCCTGTCATACCCCCTCACCTGATCATAGATTCGGATTACGAGGACGATTTTGAGCACCAAGCCCTTTCACCCCCTCACGGTTCGAGTAAGTCCGGTCACGAGTTTGATTTTGAGCACCTTGCCCCTCACATTTTTTCCGATCCAGATCACGACTATGATTTTGAATATATTGCCACTCTCTTAGTCGCTCAGCGCAACGCGGAGTTATTTTTGAGCCGTCACCTTCCTCCCCCCGAGCCATTTGAGTTTTTCGCGACCACCTCCCACTCCCCCTCGCGCGCTTCACGTCCCAAATCCCGGAAGTCACGGTCACGTCGCGCACATCGTTCACCATCAGTTTCAGCACCGGATCACGCTCCCCTGGCGTCTCCTAGCTCGCGTTCACCAGCCCCCGCAGTCACGGTCCCTCAGGTCTCCCGTTTTCCTGATTCCCTATGGCGGCAGGCTGACAGGGATCAGGGCCCCCGGTTCGGCTGTGCCCGGATCGACTGCTGCGCCCGGCCCGCTGTCGCCTCCACGCCTGCAGCAGTGACCAATGCAGCTCCCGCTGCACGGACCCCGCCGCCTCCATGCGAGCCGCAGCCTCCAGAGTCCCGTGCCGACTCCTCGAAGGCGGCCGAGCCCCGTTCCGGCTCCCCGCCAGCTGCTGAGCCCTGTCCCGGCTCCCCGCCAGCTGCTGAGCCCAGTCCCGGCTCCCCGCCAGCTGCTGAGCCCTGTCCCGGCTCCCCGCCAGCTGCTGAGCCCTGTCCCGGCTCCCCGCCAGCTGCTGAGCCCTGTCCCGGCTCCCCGCCAGCTGCTGAGCCCAGTCCCGGCTCCCCGCCAGCTGCTGAGCCCAGTCCCGGCTCCCCGCCAGCTGCTGAGCCCAGTCCCGGCTCCCCGCCAGCTGCTGAGCCCAGTCCCGGCTCCCCGCCAGCTGCTGAGCCCAGTCCCGGCTCCCCGCCAGCTGCTGAGCCCAGTCCCGGCTCCCCGCCAGCTGCTGAGCCCAGTCCCGGCTCCCCGCCAGCTGCTGAGCCGTGTCCCGGCTCCCCGTCAGCGGCCGAGCCCCGTCCCGGGGCCCCAATGGCGATCCCAGCTCCCGATCCAGCGGAGCACGCTGTGCGCCCGAACCAAGTTCACGTTCAGGCGGAGCACATCCTGCCCCCGACCCAAGTTCACGTTCACGCGGAGCCCGTCCGGCGTCCGTCCCTAGTTCACGTTCAGGCGGAGCACGCTGTGCGTCCGTCCCAAGCTCACGTTCAGGCGGAGCACGCTGTGCGTCCGTCCCAAGCTCACGTTCAGGCGGAGCACGTTGTGCGTCCGTCCCAAGTCCACGTTCAGGGGAAGCACACCCTGCTTCCGACCCAGGTTCACGTTCAGGAGGAGCACGCTGCGCGTCCGTCCCAAGCTCACGTTCCGGCGGAGCACGTTGTGCGTCCGTCCCAAGCCCATGTTCCGGTGGGGCACGCCTTGCCTCCGCTCCAAGCTCACGTTTTGGCAGAACACGGCCCGCAGCCGTCACTCCCGGTCCCTGCACCCGTGGTGGACGACGAGCAGTCGCCTGCCGTATCGGTCCCAGCGGCGCCTGATGAAGCGCCGCCGCTCCCGGTCCCGGTGCCTGCGATGGACGACGGTCCGCCGCCGAGTCACGCCTCAGCCTCGGCGACGCACGACGACCCACCATCGCACCCCGCTCTGGCCTCGGCAGCATCCGACGACCCGTCGCCACTGCTCGCCTTGGCTCCGGCACAACGCTCGACGACCCACGGCCGCTCCTGGTTTCTGCCTCGGCGGTGGACGGCGACCCACCGCCGCTCCACATTCTTGTCTCGGCAGGGGTCGACGACCAGCCGCCGCTCCCGGTTCCGGTGCCCGCGATGGACGACGGTCCGCCGCCGCGTCACGCCTCAGTCTCGGCGACGCACGAGGACCCACCACCGCGCCCCGCTCTGGCCGCGGCAGCATCCGACGACCCGTCGCCACTGCTCGCCTTGGCCCCGGCGGCGCTCGACGGCCCGCGGCCGCTCTTGGTTCCTGCCTCGGCGGTGGACGACGACCCACCGCCGCTCCATGTTCTTGTCTCGGCAGGGATCGACGACCAGCCGTCGCTCCGCGTTCCTGTGTCGGCGGGGTTCAACGATGGGCCGCCGCCCCACGTTCCGGTCTCGGCGGTGTTCGACGACCAGCCGCCGCTCCACGTTCCTGACGCGGCGGGGTTCGACGACCAGCCGTCGCTCCACGTTCCGGTCTCGGCGACGCTCGACGACCAGCCGCCGCTCCACGCTCCCGCCTCGGCGGGGCTCGACGACCAGCCGCCGCTCCACGCTCCCGCCTCGGCGGGGCTCGACGACCAGCCGCCGCTCCGCGTTCCTGACTCGGCGGGGCTCGACGACCAGCCGCCGCTCCGCGTTCCTGTCTCGGCGGGGCTCGACGACCAGCCGCCGCTCCGCGTTCCTGTCTCGGCGGGGCTCGACGACCAGCCGCCGCTCCGCGTTCCTGTCTCGGCGGGGCTCGACGACCAGCCGCCGCTCCACGTTCCTGTCTCGGCGGGGCTCGACGACCAGCCGCCGCTCCACGTTCCTGTCTCGGCGGGGCTCGACAATCTGCCGCCGCTCCACGTTCCTGTCTCGGCAGGGTTCAACGACCAGCCGCCGCGCCACGTTCCTGACTCGGCGACGTTCCATGGCCTGCCGCCGCTCCTCGCCCCAGCTCCATCAGCGGACTTCATGTGGCGTTCGGGTCGTTCCGGACGTCCGCCTGAATGGCCCCAATGGGACGCACTGGCCTGGCCACCCTCACGGCCCCCTGAAGGGTCACGAAAAGACTCGCTGGTCTGGCCTCCCGGGAATCCGCCAGACCGGTCTCGATCACGGG